>NC_057812.1:635472008-635501837 GCF_018294505.1 Triticum aestivum
CTATTCCAATTCAGCCTCCTACCCAAGGGGGGAGCACCAGCCCCTTGTGGGCTGGTGTGCTTCCTTCTTATGGCCCATAAGGCCATAACTTCTCCCAGGGGGTTCCGGTAACCTCCCGGTACTCTGGAAAAATGCCCGAACCACTCGGAACCATTCCGATGTCCAAACATAGGCTTCCAATATATCAATCTTTATGTCTTGACCATTTTGAGACTCCTCGTCATGCCCGTGATCACATCCGAGACTCAAAACAACCTTTGGTTCATCAATACACATAAACCCATAATACCGATCGTCACCGAACATTAAGCGTGCGGACCCTACGGGTTTGAGAACTATGTAGACATGACCGAGACTCACTTCTGGTCAATAACCAATAGCGGAACCTGGATGCTCATATTGGTTCCTACATATTCTACGAAGATCTTTATCAGTCAAACCGCATAACAACATACGTTGTTCCCTTTGTCATCGGTATGTGACTTGCCCGAGATTCGATCGTCGGTATCTCAATACCTAGTTCCATCTTGTTACTGGCAAGTCTCTTTACTCGGTCCGTAATGCATCATCCCGCAACTAACTCATTAGTCACAATGCTTGCAAGGCTTATAGTGATGTGCATTACCGAGAGGGCCGAGAGATACCTCTCCGATACTTGGAGTGACAAATCCTAATCTCGATCTATGCCAACTCAACAAACACCATTGGAGACACATGTAGAGCACCTTTATAATCACCCAGTTACATTGTGACGTTTGGTAGCACACAAAGTGTTCCTCCGGTATTCGGGAGTTGCATGATCTCATAGTCATAGGAACATGTATAAGTTATGGAGAAAGCAATAGCAACAAACTAAACGATTCATCGTGCTAAGCTAACGGATGGGTCAAGTCAATCACATCATTTTCTAATGATGTGATCCCATTAATCAAATGACAACTCATGTCTATGGTTAGGAAACCTAACCATCATTGATTCAACGAGCTAGTCAAGTAGAGGCAAACTAGTGACACTATGTTTTCTATGTATTCACACATGTACTAAGTTTCTGGTTAATAGAATTCTAGCATGAATAATAAACATTTATCATGATATAAGGAAATAAATAATAACTTTATTATTGCCTCTAGTGCATATTTCCTTCACGAGCTCCAGTGCCCAAACTCCAAGCTCTTCCCTTCCCGACAACTCCTCCGACCATGGCCAGCTCTCAAGGTAAGTGGGTGCCCTCCTCCGTCACGGAGGAGAACATCAAGGAGCTGCAGGAAGCGCGGTATTTGACCGTGGAAATCAAGCATAGGCTTCCCGATCTGGCGCAGGTAATCCCCACTCCGGGGCCCGGTGAGAGGGTGGTGTTTATCCCCCACTTCCTCCATGGACTCGGATTCTCCCTTCACCCCTTTGTAAGGGGTCTCATGTTCGACTACGGGCTGGATTTTCACGATCTGGCCCCAAATTCGTTCCTTCACATCTCGGCGTTTATCGTCGTGTGTGAAGCCTTCCTTCGTGTCCCTCCACATATCGGCTTATGGCTCAATATTTTTAATGTGAAACCGAAGGTGGTCAATGGGCAACACGCGGACTATGGTGGCGCCATGGTGAGCAAGCCTCCCAAAGTCAATTGGCCAAAGGGAGTCTTTGTGGTCACCGTCAAAATATGGCAACAGGAATGGTTCTACGTTACAGAACCCCGCGGCTCCAATTGGGTGGCCGCCCCAGCCTTTATATCCGGACCCCCGCCGAGCCTTACATCCTGGATCGACAAGAATCTGGACTGGGGGTCGGTCCCTGAGGTGTTGCGGCTGCAGAAGCGCATCAAGAGCATGATAGCGAAGGACATTACCCTTGCTGGCATAGTCCAAGTGATGCTAATCCGCCGAGCACTTCTCTGCTAGAGGCGGCCCCTCAAGATGTGGGAGTTCAACCCGGAAGGGCCACGGACCCTACAATGGTTCTACGGCACAACGCATAAGGGGATCTGGAAGCTGCTTTTTAAGAAGCCGGAATTGTGGCCAAGGTCCTCAGACGATACCGGCCTCGACTGCAACCATCCGTCCTCTGAGGTAAATTCTAAAAACTCCGAACACCAATAGGCTTCAACAACCCGAGGGGGAGGTGCTAAGTAATCCATCCCCTTACAGGTCTGGATTAAGAAGGCGGAGAAGATCCGGTGTCCGGCTCCACTCCCCGAAGACCTAGCCAATCATATTCTAATGAGGATGTTGGTCCGCCATACCAAGCACCGGCAAAGAAGGACTGGAAGAAGAAAAGGGAGGAGAGCACTTCGGACACAATGTTCGAAGATGCTGATGCCCAGTCCTCTCACGAGGGTGATAACGATGACGAGGAGGAGGAGGAAGAAGATCCTCCTAGCAAGGGTAAAAAGAGATCGGCCTCCGAATACCTGGAAGCCAAAGCATCCAAGAGGGACAAAATTACCCTCCCTGATGAGTCGGGGTCAGACACCGAGGTTGCCTCGAAGCACCGGCGCCAAACTAAGCCCCAAGTCGACTCGTAAGTGGTCTGGGATTTTCCGCACTTATTCAATCAATAAACTGTGATGATAACTCTAAGTTCTATCTTTTAGTCCGGCCCGCGATCTTCCCCCACTATCTTCGTCCTCGGAGGATCTGCCACCGGAGATGATGGAGAGCGGGTCGCCTCCATTAGCCTCCCCTCCGCCTAAGGCGGATGATGCTGAGGTGTTGTCTCATAGGCCCTCCCAAAGCCTTGAAGAGACGTGGGGGGCAATTTAACGGTGCCAAAGGGTAATACCTCAGCTACCGGAGGGCCGGGGAGGAAGGTCCTCATGGAGACCAGCGACGAGGGCCCCGGTCAATCCATCCCCCAGCGCAGACTGCTCTGGAGACTAATACGGACCCGAAGTCTAGTGAACGGCCCCCTGCGGGAGAAAAGGGAGCAGCGACCTTTGCTAATTCAGAGGTGCCGAATACCACGACGGACGCTCTTCAAAGTGCATCCGTCGTAGACGAGCACCGCATCCTGATGGGTGCGGTGCCTGAGAAGATTCAGTCCGCCAAGAGAGGACTGAACAAAGCCTTCTCCAGCCTGCTAGTAGGCTTCGAGGTACGCAATGTAATGTTTTTGACCTTTTTATGAAAAATATGCCCGTATATAGATAGTATCCCCTGAGACTGTTCGGTTTTCTGGAAAAAAAGCGAGCAGAGGATCAATAATCAGTTGTTAGGTGGTAACATGCTATTTTATTTGAATTTCAAAACATGCCTCTCTGTTAGCGGGGACTGCCCAGTCAGGGGAGATTTCCGAACTTAAACAGAAACTGGAGCGAGCCGATGAGGATCTAGTCCTTGTTAACACGCGGCTCGACCGGGAGCAACGTATAAGATACGTCTTGTTGTATGCCTGTTTATTTCCGTCCTTTTGTGGAAGTTGAAGAGCTTTACTGTGCATGGTTGTACAAATGGCGCCGCCGTGGTGGAGACCCTTAGGGACGAGCTTGCGCAAGCCAAGCAGCAGGCAAGGGTAAGCCAGGCGGTTGTGGACTTAACGGCCAAACAGGCCGCTCGGCGCCGTTTTGGGGAACGGATGACTGAGATGGAGCAAAATCTCAAGGAGACTGCCACCAAGTGTGAGTCCCCGGAAACGGCAAACAAAGCGAAGGTGACCGAACTCGCCAAGGCCCTTCAAGATGCTTCGGAGGCACGGTCCAAATCCCACACAGCGCGCGAGGAAATCCGTCAAGCCGGTCAGATAGCGGCTGGTAAGCCTTTTCTTTTACAGGCTAAATTTGCGAACCGGTAGTATGCCTTGCTTAATCGACTGTGGAGTTCTCTAGACGCATATGCGGATCTGCTGACGAGTGCTACAGATGCTGCCCAATTCTTCTAGTCCCAGGAGAGGTACGAGTCGGAGAAGCTCTTCTGGTCGCAGTTTGTGGAGCAAGAGCGTCCCCTACTGCTAAATAACCAAATGGCACAATGGGCGGAGCTGCATAAGATGTCCAGCACGGCCATGAAGGACGTCATAGTCCGGTTGTGGCCTGCTGAAGCCGTTCCGAGCAGCTACTTTGGCCTCGTGCGGCGTCTCGTCAATGCGCTACCCCGGATTAACGTTGTCAAGAGGCGGTCCTGCATGGAAGGAGCGCGTATGGCTTTCTCCCGTGTCAAGATGCACTGGGTGAAAATGAATGCCGAAAAGGTGGCGGTCGAGGGTCCTCCCGAAATCAAGGCCCACCGCACACCGGAGCGCTATTTTAAGGACGTGCTAAAAGGTGGTCGCCTTATAGAGGGCTAATGCTCTAAGGACGTAGTGTTCTAATAAAAGAGTCCAAACTGTCCAGGGATTTGTATTATAAACTAAGTGTTTTGTAATATATTCATTCCTTGATGAAAAGTTTTTATCCTCCTATGCGGTTGTTTTATTGTATCTGAGAGTTCCCAGTCGTCGGCTTCAGCCCCCATGTACATGCTACTGGGGTGTTCGGAATTGCACATAACTACACTTAACCCAACGTCTTGGTCCTTGAAGGAGGTGTTAGTGCGGCGAACCAGGCAATCAGACTATTCGGTTTTATTGCTCTCAATTAGCTATAGGAGTTTTACAATGGGTCTATTAGGTAGCCCCTAGTATGTGCGCGGCTACCCTGATGCAGATGTGTTACATATGTGACCGGGAAACGGTCCTTCGTGTAATACGGAAAATCGTTAAGGATTGTAGTGAATCGCCGAGTGGCTGACCAGCTCTCGCCGTATCATGACAGTCAATTTTTGGCTTTATCTACTAAGGTGCTTAACTGGACGAACCAAAAACACAATCGCAGTAGTTCTCCCTTTACTACCCTAGCCGATTAGACAGAACGTTAGGCAGCAAACACAGGAGCCGGGCAACCCAACTATTGACCAACGACATGATTCGAAGCCGATGCATATAATGCCGAGCTCGGGATGCCGAATTGTGCTATAAAGTTGTTCATACTTTTGTTTGGCAACACATATGTTGCCTTGTAGAGCCCCTGGCAATTTTATGCTGAGGTGTGTACGTGAGACCACTTAACAGGTAGAATAAAAAAGATACCGAATAAGAATTTTGGTTCACTGAAATCTGATTGATATGCCAAAACGTAATCTTACAGAAGGTACCATAATCACCAAGGCCATTTTGCATGCCGATGGTCTAGGGCTAAGGGAAAAGCTCTATATAGGTTCCTGAGCGAAGTTGTGGTCTTCCCGCCGCACGTCTGCACCGCTTTTCGCCCAAACAAGAAAGATTTCCTTAAAGGAATGTTCTTCGGCCATGTATATGGAACTGGGCTCGGAAAGAGTCCTCATGGGTCCGAAGAATGAGTAGTTTTTGATTCACTTGTGGTAAAAAGGAAAGGATGATTAAATAAAGGGCAAGGTCGTATAAGGTCAAACCTTTGTATAGGAATGTCCGTATATTGCCTCCGCCAATGCCCAAGGTATTTTGAGTGCATAATTATGCATGCGCTATACGAATTCTGTTGATATATGTGGCGGTCGACGGAGGCTAGGCTGCTAATCCAGCCCTGAAGTTGTCGTACTGCCGGTATGTGGAGCTGACCAGTCATGCATGGAGAAATCTGATGGCCTACTAGCCAAGGGGCTGTGCGGCTGCATAGGGCCGCTTTGTACTTTGGCCGCAATGGCCACTGTATTCTCCTCAGTATGGAGGGAGCACTCCATGTTTCCATTGATTGTAATGATGCCACATGGACCGGGCATCTTGAGCTTCAAATAGGCGTAATGCGGGACCGCATTGAAGCAGGCAAAAGCGGTTCATCCGAGCAGTGCGTGATAGCCGCTGCGGAAGGGGATGATGTTGAATATCAAGTCTTCGCTTCGAAAGTTGCCCGGCGAGCCGAAGACTACTTCCAGCATGATTGAGCCCATACAACGGGCCTCTTTGCCAGGTATTACTCCTTTGAAGGTAGTTCTAGTGGGCTTGAATCTTGACGGATAAATGCCCATTTGGCGGACAGTGTCTTGATAAAGTAGATTGAGACTGCTACCGCCATCCATGAGGACTCGCGTAAGATGGAATCCGCTGACGATTGGATCGAGGACCAAAGCTGTCGAACCTCCGTGATGGATACTGGTTGGGTGGTCCTTTCGATCGAAGGTGATCGGACAAGCCGACCATGGGTTAAATTTGGGGGCGACCGGCTCTATGGCGTAGATGTCCCGTAGTGCATGTTTGCGCTCCCTCCTAGGGATATGTGTGACATATATCATATTCACCATTTTTACCTTGGGGGGAAATTGCTTTTGTCCCCCTGTGTTCGGTTGATGGGGCTCTTGGTCATCATCGTCGCTTGGCGACCCTTTTCCCTTGTGTTCGGCGTTAAGCTTGCCGACTTGTTTGAAGACCCAACAATTTATGTTGCTATGATTGGCGGGTTTATCGGGGGTACCATGAATCTGGCAAGGCCGATCGAGTATTCTGTCTAGACTAGATGGGCCATCTCTGTTTGCCTTGAATGGCTTTTTCTATTGACCGGGTTTGGAGCCGCTGAATCCTACATTAACCGTGGTGTCTTGCGTTCCTTCATTGTTGTTTTGATGCTTATGCTTGTTGCATCGTGGCTTGCCATTGCCGTCCCTGGTTTCGGAGGTACCAGGGTCGCTGGTGTTATTGCTTCTACGAGCGAGCCAGCTATCTTCTCCTACGCAAAAATGGGTCATAAGTGTGGTGAGGGCTGCCATGGACTTCGGCTTTTCTTGGCCAAGGTGTCGGGCGAGACACTCGTCTCGGACGCTATGTTTGAAGGTTGCGAGGGCCTCTACGTCCGGACAATCCACAATCTGGTTCTTTTTTATTAGGAACCTTGTGATGAGTTGTCGGGCCGATTCCCCGGGTTGCTGGATTATGTGGCTAAGGTCATCGGCATCTGGGGGCTGAACATAGGTACCTTGGAAGTTGTCTCTGAATGCATCCTCCAGGTCCTCCCGGCTACCAATAGAATTTCCTGGTAGACTGTCCAGCCAGTGTCGTGTTGGTCCCTTAAGTTTGAGGGGAAGGTATTTGATGGCATGTAGATCGTCACCGCGAGCCATGTGAATGTGGAGAAGAAAGTCTTCAATCCATACTGCGGGATCTGTTGTGTTGTCGTATGATTCGATGTTCATGGGTTTGAACCCTTCAGGGAACTCGTGCTCCATTAACTCATTGGTGAAGCATAGGGGTTGTGCGGCGCCTCTGTATTGGGCCATGTCATGATGCAGTTCGGATGGAGTCTGTATGCGGTTTTCAGCCCGGGGTTGGTTATGTTTATCGCACCAGGCTGGATAGCCCCCCTCTCACGCCGGAGCACGCCCCCGTGATCCGTAGATTGACCTGGTCTGGCCTGCCCTATTTTCCAGGTCCTGTCGTAGGTCTTATGTGTATCCCCGAGCTGTTATTTCTCTCCTTTACGGCGAGGTGGAGCAGGCTGGTGTTCGGCTTGAGTTGCCATTCTGCCCTGGCCACGTGGTGGTCGGTTGGGTCCGGCAGCCGCATTGCGTGTGGGTGGTATGGGCTCCAGCGCCTCGTCATCAAATTGGGGTAGCAGCTTACGCTTCGGGTAACTCTTTGTTGGGCGTTCGAGTCCGTACTCTTCGGCCGCCAGGACATTGGTCCATCTGTCGTTGAGCAGATCTTGGTCAGCATGAAGCTGTTGTTGTTTCTTTTTTAGGCTTCTAGTCGTAGCTATTAGCCGGTGCTTGCAGCGCTCTTGTTCGAGGGGTTCCTCTGGCACGATAAAATCTTCGTCGCCGAGGCTTACGTCATCCTCGAAGAGTGGCAAATAGTTGTTGTCCTCTGAGTCTTCGTTCACTGCTTGCTCATCGGGATCAATTTGCCCATCCTCCCGATCATCCTATTCGGATGTTGGTTTGATGGGGTCTTCTTGGTCTTCGGCGTTCTCCGGAGTATCATTGTCTTCGGTGCCGGTATTGATGTTCTTATCGCGATGCGATTTAGAGCGGCGCCACTAACGTCGATGTTTCGGCGGTATCTCAGGAGGTTCGTCCTCGACTGGGTTTTTCTCATCATCTTTGTCGACGTTTTTAGGTGTATCCACCATGTATACGTCATACGAGGAGGTGGCCGTCCAACGTCCGGTGACCGGCGGGTTTTGGGCCTGCTCCTCTCCAGCATCGTCGCCCATACCATCGATGTCTTTGGAGGCGTAATCAAGCATGTCGGTTAGGTCCTCGACAGTGGCTATGAAGTGGGTGGTGGGTGGGAAGTAAAATTCCCTATTTCCAGTCCCTAGTCCGGGTTGGGCGTGATTCAGAAGCGGTTCCTCTGTGATGACAAGGGATCGCATTAAGTCCAGAGCCTCGTTTAAGAGCGGGGTTTTGACGGGGTCATAAGTTTCTGGGCCGAGCTCGCACGACGCGGGCCTCTAGGGTTCGAAAGTAGTATCCGAAGAAAAGTCCAGCCTTGCAATGATTGTCGGAGACACTATTCTCTCGGTGTTGAGCTCTAAGGCTGCGGAGAGATCGGCGGGCTCTAGACTCCCGTCTTCAGACCTGATGACGCGCTCCGGATCTAAGGCCGGAGCAATGGTTGAGGTCGTCAACCTTTGGAAGATCAAGTCTCCTCGGATATCGGCGACATAGTTCAGATTTCCAAAACTGATTCGGTGACCAGGGGCGTAGCTGTTGATCTGCTCCAAATGGCCAACCGAGTTGGCACGCGGTGCGAAGCCGCCGAATACAAAGATCTGGCCGACGAGAGAAATCTCCTTCACGGCAGCATTGTTGTAGATGATTGATGGAGCCATTGCGCGTTTTGACAATGGCACAGTGGAACTCTCAATGAAAGCACCAATGTCGGTGTCAAAACCAGCAGATCTCGGGTAGGGGGTCCCGAACTGTGCGTCTAAGGATCGAAGTTAACAAGAGACAGGGGACACTATGTTTACCCAGGTTCGGGCCCTCTTGATGGAGGTAATACCCTATATCCTGCTTGATTGACTTTGATGAGTACAGGGGTTACAAGAGTTGATCTACCACGAGATCATAATAGCTAAACCCTAGATGCCTAGCCTATATGATTATGATTGTCCTTGCCTCTACGGACTAAACCCTCCGGTTTATATAGACACCGGAGGGGACTAGGGTTTGTACAGAGTCGGTTTACAGAGAAAGGAATCTTCATATCCACACGCTAAGCTTGCCTTCCACGCCAAGGAGAGTCCCATCCGGACACGGGGGAAAGTTTTCTGCCTTGTATCTCCACGACCCATTAGTCCGACCCATATCACATAGCCCGGATGCCCGAGGACCCCATAATCCTGGACTCCCTCAACCATCCCCTTGAATTTTAATGCGTTCCTAGAGAAAGCTAAGTTGAAAAATGATGGTAGCAACTACACGGACTGGGTCAGTAACTTGAGGATTATCCTCATTGGTGCACGAAAGAATTATGTCCTGGAAGCACCGCTAGGTGCAAAACCCGCTGCAGGAGCAACTCCGGACGTTATGAACATCTGGGAACTAAAGCTGGTGACTACTCGATAGTTCAGTGTGCCATGCTTTATGGCTTAGAATAAGGACTTCGAAGATGTTTTGAACGTCATGGAGCATATGAGATGTTCCAAGAATTGAAGTTAATATTTCAAGAAAATGCTCGAGTTGAGAGATATGGGGTCTCCAACAAGTTCTATAGCTGCAAAATGGAGGAGAACAGTTATGTTAGTGAACACATACTCAAAATGTCTAGGTACCATAACCACTTGACTTAGCTGGGAGTTAATCTTCCTGATGATAGTGTCATTGATAGAGTTCTTCAAAAACTGCCACCAAGCTATAAAGGCTTCGTGATGAACTATAACATGCAAGGGATGGAAAAGACAATTCCCGAGCTCTTCGCGATGCTTAAGGCTGCGGAGGTAGAAATCAAGAAGGAGAATCAAGTGTTGATGGTCAACAATACCACTAGTTTTAAGAAAAAGGGCAAAGGGAAGAAGGGGAACTTCAAGAAGAATAGCAAGCAAGTTGCTGCTCCCAGGAAGAAGCCCAAGTCTGGACATCAGCCTGAAACTGAGTGCTTCTACTGCAAAGGGACTGGTCACTGGAAGCGGAACTACCCCAAGTATTTGGCGGATAAGAAGGATGGAAAAGTGAAAGGTATATTTGATATACAAGTTATTGATGTGTACCTTACTAATGCTCGTAGTAGCGCTTGGGTATTTGATACTGGTTCTGTTGCTCATATTTGCAACTCGAAACAGGGGCTACAGATTAAACGAAGATTGGCTAAGGACGAGGTGGCGATGCACGTCAGAAATGGTTCCAAGGTCGATGTGATCGCCGTCGGCACACTACCTCTACATCTACCTTCGGGATTAGTTTTAGACCTAAATAATTGTTATGTGATGCCAACATTGAGCATGAACATTATATTTGGATCTTGTTTGATGCGAGACGGATATTCATTTAAATCAGAGAATAATGGTTGTTCTATTTATATGAGTAATATCTTTTATGGGTATGCACCCTTGATAAGTGGTCTATTTTTATTGAATCTCGATCGTAGTGATACACATATTCATAATATTGAAGCCAAAAGATGCAAAGTTAATAATGATAGTGCAACTTATTTATGGCACTGCCATTTAGGTCATATTGGTATAAAGCACATGAAGAAACTCCATGCAGATGGGATTTTGGAATCACTTGATTATGAACCACTTGATGCTTGCGAACCATGCCTCATGGGCAAGATGACTAAAACTCCGTTCACTAGAACAATGGAGCGAGCCACTGACTTATTGGAAATAATACATACTGATGTATGCGGTCCCATGAGTGTTGAGCCTCGTGGCGGGTATCGTTATTTTCTGACCTTCACATATGATTTCAGAAGATATATGGGTATATCTACTTAATGAAACATAAGTCTGAAACATTTGAAAAGTTCAAAGAATTTCTGAGCGAAGTAGAAAATCATCGTAACAAGAAAATAAACTTTCTACGATCTGATCGTGGAGGCGAATATTTGAGTTACGAGTTTGGTCTTCATTTGAAACAATGTGGAATAGTTTCGCAACTCACGCCACCTGGAACACCACAGCGTAATGGTGTGTCCGAATGTCGTAACCATACTTTATTAGATATGGTGTGATCTATGATGTCTCTTACCGATATACCACTATCATTTTGGGGTTATTCTTTAGAGATGACTGCATTCACGTTAAATATGGGCCATCTAAATCCGTTCAGACGACAGCATATGAACTGTGGTTTGGCAAGAAACCTAAGCTGTCGTTTCTTAAAGTTTGGGGTTGTGATGCTTATGTGAAAAAGCTTCAACATGATAAGCTCAAACCCAAATCAGAGAAATGTGTCTTCATAGGATACCCAAAGGAAACTGTTGGGTACACCTTCTATCATAGATCCGAAGGCAAGATATTCGTTGCTAACAATGGATCGTTTCTAGAGAAGGAGTTTATCTTGAAAGAAGTGAGTGGGAGGAAAGTAGAACTTGATGAGGTAGTTGTACCTTCTCTCGAATTGGAAAATAGTTCATCGCAAAAATCAGTTCCAGTGATGCCTACACCAATTAGTGAGGAAGCTAATGGTGATGATCATGAAACTTCAGATCAAGTTACTACCGAACCTCGTAGGTCAATCAGAGTACGGTCCGCACCAGAGTGGTACGATCATCCTGTTCTGGAAGTCATGTTACTAGACCATGACGAACCTATGAACTATGAGGAAGCGATGATGAGCCCAGATTTTGAGAAATGGCTTGAGGCCATGAAATCTGAGATGGTATCCATGTATGAGAACAAAGTATGGACTTTGGTTGACTTGACCGATGATCGGCAAGCCATAGAGAATAAATGGATCTTCAACAAGAAGATTGACGCTGACGGTAATGTTACTATCTACAAAGCTCGACTTGTTGCGAAAGGTTTTAGACAAGTTCAAGGAGTTTACTATGATGAGACCTTCTCACCCGTAGTGATGCTTTAGTCTGTCCGAATCATCTTAGCAATTGCCGCATTTTATGATTATGAAATTTGGCAAATGGATGTCAAAACTGCATTCCTTAATGGATTTCTTTAAAAAGAGTTGTATATGATGCAACCGGAAGGTTTTGTCGATCCTAAAGGTGATAACAAAGTGTGCAAGCACCAGCGATCCATTTATGGACTGGTGCAAGCCCCTCGGAGTTGGAATATACGCTTTGATAATGTGATCAAAGCATCTGGTTGTATACACACTTCTGGAGAAGCCTGTATTTACAAGAAAGTGAGTGGGAGCTCTGTAGCATTTCTAATATTATATGTGGATGACATATTGTTGATTGGAAATAATACAAAATTTCTGGATAGCAAAAAAGGATACTTGAATAAGAATTTTTCAATGAAAGACCTCGGTGAAGCTGCTTATATATTGGGCATCAAGATCTATAGAGATAGATCAAGACGCTTAATTGGACTTTCACAAAGCACATACCTTGATAAAGTTTTGAAGAAGTTCAAAAAGGATCAGTCAAAGAAAGGGTTCTTGCCTGTGTTACAAGGTGTGAAGTTGAGTCAAACTCAATGATGCAGAGAAAATGAAAGTCATACCTATGCCTTAGCCATAGGTTCTATCATGTATGCAATGATGTGTACCAGACCTGATGTGTGCCTTGCTATAAGTTTAGCACGAAGGTACCAAAGTAATCCAGGAGTGGATCACTAGACAATGGTGAAGAACATCCTGAAATACCTGAAAAGGACTAAGGATATGTTTGTCGTTTATGGAGGTGACAAAGAGCTTGTTGTAGATGGTTACATTGATGGTAGCTTTGACACTGATCCGGATGACTCTAAGTCGCAAACCGGATACATATTTATATTGCACGGTGGAGCTGTCAGTTGGTGCAGTTCCAAGCAGAGCATCGTGGCGGGATCTACATGTGAAGCGGAGTAAATAGCTGCTTCGGAAGCAACAAATGAAGGAGTCTGGATGAAGGAGTTCATATCCGATCTAGGGTAATACCTAGTGCATCTGGTCCAATGAAAATCTTTTGTGACAATACTGGAGCAATTGCCTTAGCAAAGGAATCTAGATTTCACAAGAGAACCAAACACATCAAGAGACGCTTCAACTCCATCCGCGATCAAGTCAAGGAGGGAGACATAGAGATTTGCAAAATACATACGGATCAGAATGTTACAGACCCGTTGACTAAGCCTCTTCCACGAGCAAAACATGATCAGCACCAAAACTCCATGGGTGTTAGAATCATTACTATGTAATCTAGATTATTGACTCTAGTGCAAGTGGGAGACTGAAGGAAATATGCCCTAGAGGCAATAATAAAGTTGTTATTTATATTTCCTTATATCATGATAAATGTTCATTATTCAGGCTAGAATTGTCTTAACCAGAAACTTAGTACATGTGTGAATACATAGACAAAACAGAGTGTCCCTAGTATGCCTCTACTTGACTAGCTTGTTAATCAAAGATGGTTAAAGTTTCCTCACCATAGACATGTGTTACTATTTGATGAATTGGATCACATCATTAGAGAATGATTTGATGGACAAGACCCATCCGTTAGCTTAGCATAATGATCGTCAAGTTTTATTGATATTGCTTTCTTCATGAATTATACATATTCCTCTGACTATGAGATTATGCAACTCCCGAATACCGAAGGAACACCTTGTGTGCTATCAAACGTCACAACATAACTTGGTGATTATAAAGATGCTCTACAGGTGTCTCCGAAGGTGTTTGTTGGGTTGGCATAGATCAAGATTAGGATCTGTCACTCCGAATATCGGAGAGGTATCTCTAGGCCCTCTCGGTAATGCACATCACTATAAGCCTTGCAAGCAATGTGACTAATGAGTTAGTTGCTGAAGGAAATATGCCCTAGAGGCAATAATAATGTTATTATTTTATTTCCTTATATCATGATAAATGTTTATTATTCATGCTAGAATTGTATTATCCGGAAACATAATACTTGTGTGAATACATAGACAAACTAAACGTCACTAGTATGCCTCTACTTGACTAGCTCGTTAATCAAAGATGGTTATGTTTCCTAACCATAGACATGTGTTGTCATTTGATTAACGGGATCACATTATTAGGAGAATTATGTGATTGACATGACCCATTCCATTAGCTTAGCACCCGATCGTTTAGTATGTTGCTATTGCTTTCTTCATGACTTATACATGTTCCTATGACTATGAGATTATGCAACTCCTGTTTGCCGGAGGAACACTTTGTGTGCTACCAAACGTCACAACGTAACTGGGTGATTATAAAGGAGCTCTACAGGTGTCTCCAAAGGTAAATGTTGGGTTTGTTGGGGAACGTAGCAGAAATTCAAAATTTTCCTACGTGTCACCAAGATCTATCTATGGAGAGACCAGCAACGAGTAGAAAGAGAGTGCATCTACATACCCTTGTAGATCGCTAAGCGGAAGCGTTCAAGTGAACGGGGTTGATGGAGTCGTACTCGTCGTGATTCAAATCACCGATGATCCTAGTGCCGAACGGACGGCACCTCCGTGTTCAACACACGTACAGCCCGGTGACGTCTCCCACGCCTTGATCCAGCAAGGAGAGAGGGAGAGGTTGAGGAAGACTCCATCCAACAGCAGCACAACGGCGTGGTGGTGGTGGAGGAGCGTGGCAATCCAGCAGGGCTTCGCCAAGCACCATGGGAGAGGAGGAGTAGGGAGAGAGGTAGGGCTGTGCCAGAACTTCGTGTATAGCTCCCATGCACCTCCCCACTATATATAGGGGTGGAGGGGCTGGTTTCTTGCCCTCCAAGTCCATTGGGGCGTTGGCCAAGGTGGGAGGAAAGAAATCTCATTATTTCCTTCCCCACCGATTGTTATCCCCCCTTTTTAGGGATCTTGATCTTATCCCTTCGGGATATGATCTTATTCCTTCTAAGGGGGGATCTTGGTGCGCCTTGACCAGGGGTGTGGGGCCTTGCCCCCACTACCCACGTCCATGTGGGTCCCCCCATGCAGGTGGGCCCCACTCCGGAACCTTCTAGAACCTTCCCGGTACAATACCGAAAAATCCCAAACATTTTCCGGTGGCCAAAATAGGACTTCCCATATATAAATCTTTACCTCCGGACCATTCCGGAACTCCTCGTGACGTCCGGGATCTCGTCTGGGACTCCAAACAACATTCGGTAACCACATACAAACTTCCTTTATAACCCTAGCGTCATTGAACCTTAAGTGTGTAGACCCTACGGGTTCGGGAGACATGTAGACATGACCGAGACGTTCTCCGGTCAATAACCAACAGCGGGATCTGGATACCCATGATGGCTCCCACATGATCCACGATGATCTCATTGGATGAACCACGATGTCAAGGACTTAATCAATCCCGTATTCAATTCCCTTTGTCTATCGGTATGTTACTTGCCCGAGATTCGATCGTCGGTATCCAATACCTTGTTCAATCTCGTTACCGGCAAGTCACTTTACTCGTTCCGTAACACATCATCCCGTGATCAACTCCTTGGTCACATTGCGCATATGATGATGTCCTACCGAGTGGGCCCAGAGATACCTCTCCGTTTACACGGAGTGACAAATCTCAGTCTCGATCCGCATAAAACAATAGATACTTTCGGAGATACCTGTAGTGCACCTTTATAGTCACCCAGTTACGTTGTGACGTTTGATACACCCAAAGCACTCCTACGGTATCCAGGAGTTACACGCTCTCATGGTCGAAGAAAGAGATACTTGACATTGGCAAAGCTCTAGCAAATGAACTACACGATCTTTTGTGCTAGTCTTAGGATTGGGTCTTGTCCATCACATCATTCTCCTAATGATGTGATCCCGTTATCAACAACATCCAATGTCCATAGCCAGGAAACCATGACTATCTGTTGATCACAACGAGCTAGTCAACTAGAGGCTCACTAGGGACATATTGTGGTCTATGTATTCACACGTGTATTACGATTTCCGGATAATACATTTATAGCATGAATAAAAGACAATTATCATGAACAAGGAAATATAATAATAATACTTTTATTATTGCCTCTAGGGCATATTTCCAACAGTCTCCCACTTGCACTAGAGTCAATAATCTAGTTCACATCGCCATGTGATTAACACTCACAGGTCACATAGCCATGTGACTAATACCCAAGAGTTTACTAGAGTCAGTAGTCTAGTTCACATCACTATGTGATTAACACTCAATGAGTTTTATGTTTGATCATGTTGCTTGTGAGAGAGGTTTTAGTCAACGGGTCTGAACCTTTCAGATCCGTGTGTGCTTTACAAATCTCTATGTCATCTCCTAGATGCAGCTACCACGCTCTATTTGGAGCTATTCCAAACAACTGTTCTACTTGGAGCTATTCTAAATTATTGCTCCATTATATGTATCCGGTCTCTCTACTCAGAGCTATCTGGATAGGTGTCAAGCTTGCATCGTCGTAACCTTTACGACGAACTCTTTTACCACCTCCATAATCGAGAAAATTCCTTAGTCCACTAGTTACTAAGGATAACTTTGACCGCTGTCCTGTGAGCCATTCTTGGATCACTCTTGTACCCCTTGACTGACTCATGGCAAGGCACACTTCAGGTGCGGTACACAGCATAGCATACTGAAGAGCCTACGTCTTAAGCATAGGGGACGACCTTCATCCTTTCTCTCTATTCTGCCGTGGTCGAGCTTTAAGTCTTAACTTCGTACCTTACAACTCAGGCAAGAACTCCTTCTTTGACTGGTCCATCTTGAACACCTTCAAGATCATGTCAAGGTATGTGCTCATTTGAAAGTATCATTAAGCATTTTGATCTATCCTTATAGATCTTGATGCTCAATGTTCAAGTAGCTTAATCCAGGCTTTCCATTGAAAAACACTTTCAAAATAACCCTATATGCTTTCCAGAAATTCTACGTCATTTCTGATCAACAATATGTCAACAACATATACTCATCAGAAATTCTATAGTGCTCCCACTCACTTCTTTGGAAATACAAGTTCCTCATAAACTTTGTACAAACCCAAAATTTTTGATCATCATCAAAGCATACATTCCAACTCCGAGATGCTCACTCCAGTCCTTAGAAGGATTGCTGGAGCTTTGCATACTTATTAGCATCTTTCGGGATTGACAAAACCTTCCGGTTGTATCACATACAACCTTTCCTCATTAAAATCGTCGAGGAAACAATGTTTTGACATCCTATCTGCAAGATTTCATAAATAATGCAGTAATCGCTAATATAATTCCAACAGACTCTTAGCATCGCTACGAGTGAGAAAATCTCATCATAGTCAACTCCTTGAACTTGTCGGAAAACATCTTAACGACAAGTCGAGCTTTCTTAATGGTGACATTTACCATCATTGTCCGTCTTCCTTTTGAAATCCATCTGTACTCATTAGCCTTACGACCATCGAGCCGTTCTGCCAAAGTCTACACTTTGTTTTCATACATGGATCCTCTCTCGGATTTTATGGCCTCAAGCCATTTATCGGGATCCGGGCCCACCATCGCTTCTCCATAGCTCGTAGGTTCATTGTTGTCTAGCAACATGACCTTCAAGACAGGATTACGTACCACTCTGAAGTAGTACGCATCCTTGTCATCCTACGAGGTTTGGGAGTGACTTGATCCGAAGTTTCATGATCAATATCATAAGCTTCCACTTCAATTGGTGTAGGTGCCACAGGAACAACTCCTTGTGCCATGTCACACACTAGTTGAAGAGACGGTTCAATAACCTCATCAAGTCTCCACCATCCTCCCACTCAATTCTTTCGAGAGAAACTTTTCCTCGAGAAAGGACCCGATTCTAGAAACAATCCATATTGCTTTCGGATCTGAATTAGGAGGTATACCCAACTGTTTTGGGTTTCCTATGAAGATGCATTTTATCCGCTTTGGGTTCGAGCTTATCAACCTGAAACTTTTTCATATAAGCGTCGCAGCCCCAAACTTTTAAGAAACGACAACTTAGGTTTCTCTAAACCATAATTCATACGGTGTCATCTCATCGGAATTACGTGGTGCCCTATCTAAAGTGAATGTGGTTGTCTCTAATGCCTAACCCATGAACGATAGTGGTAATTCGATAAGAGACATCATGGTACGCACCATATCCAATAGGGTGCAACTATGATGTTCGGACACACCATCACATTATGGTGTTCCAGGCGGTATTAATTGCGAAACAATTTCCACAATGTCTTAATTGTGTGCCAAAACTCGTAACTCAGATATTCATCTCTATGATCATATCATAGACATTTTATCCTCTTGTCACAATGATCTGCTACTTCACTCTGAAATTACTTGAACCATTCAATAATTCAGACTTGTGTTTCATCAAGTAAATATACTCAACATTTACTCGAATCATCTGTGAAGTAAGAACATAATGATATTCACTGCATGCCTCAGCACTCATTCGACTGCACACATCAAAATGTGTTACTTCCAACAAGTTGCTATCTTGTTCCATCTTACTGAAAATGAGGATTTTCAGTCATCTTGCCCATGTGGTATGATTTGCATATCTCAAGTGATTCAAAATCAAGTGAGTCCGAACGATCCATTTGCATGGAGTTTCTTCATGCATATACACCAATAGACATGGTTCGCATGTCTCAAACTTTTCAAAAACGAGTGAGTCCAAAGATCCATCAACATGGAGCTTCTTCATGCATTTTATACCATTATGACTTACATGGCAGTGCCACAAGTAAGTGGTACTATCATTACTATCTTATATCTTTTGGCATGAAAATGTGTATCACTACGACCGAGATTCAATAAACCATTCCTTTAGGTGCAAGACCATTGAAGGTATTATTCAAAAATAGAGTAACCATTATTCTCCTTAAATGAATAACCGTATTACGATAGACATAATCCAATCATGTCTATGCTCAACGCAAACACCAATCTCGGTGGTAGAGGGAGCGTGCGATGCTTGATCATATCAACCTTGGAAACACTTCCAACATATATCGTCAGCTCACCTTTAGCTAGTCTCCGTTTATTCCGTAGCTTTTATTTCGAGTTACTAACACTTAGCAACCGAACCGGTATCCAATACCCTGGTGCTACTAGGAGTACTAGTAAAGTACACATTAACATAATGTATATCCAATATACTTCTATCGACCTTGCCAGCCTTCTCATCTACCAAGTATCTAGGGTAATGCTGCTCCAGTGGTTGTTCCCCTTATTACAGAAGCACTTAGTCTCGGGTTTGGGTTCAACCTTGTGTTTCTTCACTAGAGCAGCAGCTGAATTGCCGTTTCATGAAGTATCCCTTTGTTCCCTTGCCCTTCTTGAAACTAGTGGTTTCACCAACCATCAACAATTGATGCTCCTTCTTGATTTCTACTTTCGCGGTGTCAAACATCATGAATATTTCAAGGATCATCATATCTATCCCTGATATGTTATAGTTAATCACGAAGCTCTAGCAGCTTGGTGGCAATGACTTTGGGGAAACATCACTATCTCATCTGGAGGATCAACTCCCACTCGATTCAAGTGATTGTTGTGCTCAGACAATCTGAGCACAAGCTCAACGATTGAGCTTTTCTTCCTTAGTTTGCAGGCTAAGAAAATCGTCGGAGGTCTTATACCTCTTGACGTGGGCACGAGCCTGAAATCCCAATTTCAGCCCTCGAAACATCTCATATGTTCCGCGACGTTTCGAAAACGTCTTTGGTGCCTCTACTTAAACCATTTAATTGAACTATCACGTAGTTATCAAAACGTGTATGTCCGATGTTCGCAACATCGACAAACGACGTTGGGGTTCAGCACACTGAGCGGTGCATTAAGGACATAAGCTTTCTACTGATCGCATAATCGCTACTATCAACTTTCAACTATATTTTCTCAACATATCTAAATAGTGGAACTAAAGCGCGAGCTTACGACATAATTTGCAAAAGGTCTTTTGACTATGTTCAGGATAATTAAGTTCATCTTATGAACTCCCACTTAGATAGACATCCCTCTGGTCATCTAAGTGATCACATGATCCGAGTCAACTAGGCCGTGTCCGATCATCACGTGAGACGGACTAGTCATCATCGGTGAACATCTTCATGTTGATCGTATCTACCATACGACTCATGCTCGACCTTTCGGTCTCCGTGTTCCGAGGCCATGTCTGCACATGCTAGGCTCGTCAAGTTAACCCTAAGTGTTTTCGCTGTGTAAAACTGTCTTACACCCGTTGTATGTGAACGTAAGAATCCATCACACCCGATCATCACGTGGTGCTTAGAAGCGACGAACTGTAGCAACGGTGCACAGTTAGGGGAGAAGACTTCTTGAAATTTTGTAAGGGATCATCTTATTTACTACCGTCGTCCTAAGCAAACAAGATGCATAAACATGATAAACATCACATGCAATCAAATAGTGACATGATATGGCCAATATCATTTTGCTCCTTTTGATCTTCATCTTCGGGGCTCCATGATCATCATCGTCACCGGCACGACACCATGATCTCCATCATCATGATCTCCGTCATCGTGTCTTCATGAAGTTGTCACGCCAACGACTACTTCTACTTCTATGACTAACGCGTTTAGCAATAAAGTAAAGTAGTTTACATGGCGTTCTTCAATGACACACAGGTCATACAATAAATAAAGACAACTCCTATGGCTCCTGCCGGTTGTCATACTCATCGACATGCAAGTCGTGAATCCTATTACAAGAACATGATCAATCTCATACATCACATATCATTCATCACATTCTTCTTGGCCATATCACATCACATAGCATACCCTGCAAAAACAAGTTAGACGTCCTCTAATTGTTGTTGCATGTTTTACGTGGCTGCTATGGGTTTCTAGCAAGAACGTTTCTTACCTACGCAAGACCACAACGTGATATGCCAATTGCTATTTACCCTTCATAAGGACCCTTTTCATCGAATCCGTTCCGACTAAAGTGGGAGAGACTGGCACCCGCTAGCCACCTTATGCACCAAGTGCATGTCAATCGGTGGAACATGTCTCACGTAAGAGTACGTGTAAGGTCGGTCCGGGCCGCTTCATCCCACAATACCGTCGAAACAAGATTGGACTAGTAACGGTAAGCATATTGAACAACATCAACACCCACAACTACTTTGTGTTCTACTCGTGCAAAGAATCTGCGCAATAGACCTGGCTCTGATACCACTGTTGGGGAACGTAGCAGAAATTCAAAATTTTCCTACGTGTCACCAAGATCTATCTATGGAGAGACCAGCAACGAGTAGAAAGAGAGTGCATCTACATACCCTTGTAGATCGCTAAGCGGAAGCGTTCAAGTGAACGGGGTTGATGGAGTCGTACTCGTCGTGATTCAAATCACCGATGATCCTAGTGCCGAACGGACGGCACCTCCGCGTTCAACACACGTACAGCCCGGTGACGTCTCCCACGCCTTGATCCAGCAAGGAGAGAGGGAGAGGTTTAGGAAGACTCCATCCAACAGCAGCACAACGGCGTGGTGGTGGTGAAGGAGCGTGGCAATCCAGCAGGGCTTCGCCAAGCACCATGGGAGAGGAGGAGTAGGGAGAGAGGTAGGGTTGTGCCAGAACTTCGTGTATAGCTCCCATGCGCCTCCCCACTATATATAGGGGTGGAGGGGCTGGTTTCTTGCCCTCCAAGTCCATTGGGGCGTTGGCCAAGGTGGGAGGAAAGAAATCTCATTATTTCCTTCCCCACCGATTGTTATCCCCCCTTTTTAGGGATCTTGATCTTATCCCTTCGGGATATGATCTTATTCCTTCTAAGGGGGGGTCTTGGTGCGCCTTGACCAGGGGTGTGGGGCCTTGCCCCCACTACCCACGTCCATGTGGGTCCCCCCATGCAGGTGGGCCCCACTCCGGAACCTTCTAGAACCTTCCCGGTACAATACCGAAAAATCCCGAACATTTTCCGGTGGCCAAAATAGGACTTCCCATATATAAATCTTTACCTCCGGACCATTCCGGAACTCCTCGTGACGTCCGGGATCTCATCCGGGACTCCGAACAACATTTGGTAACCACATACAAACTTCCTTTATAACCCTAGCGTCATCGAACCTTAAGTGTGTAGACCCTACGGGTTCGGGAGACATGCAGACATGACCGAGACGTTCTCCGGTCAATAACCAACAGCGGGATCTGGATACCCATGATGGCTCCCACATGTTCCACGATGATCTCATCGGATGAACCACGATGTCAAGGACTTAATCAATCCCGTATTCAATTCCCTTTGTCTATCGGTATGTTACTTGCCCGAGATTCGGTCGTCGGTATCCAATACCTTGTTCAATCTCGTTACCGGCAAGTCACTTTACTCGTTCCGTAACACATCATCCCGTGATCAACTCCTTGGTCACATTGCGCATATGATGATGTCCTACCGAGTGGGCCCAGAGATACCTCTCCGTTTACACGGAGTGACAAATCCCAGTCTCGATCCGCATAAAACAATAGATACTTTCGGAGATACCTGTAGTGCACCTTTATATTCACCCAGTTACGTTGTGACGTTTGATACACCCAAAGCACTCCTACGGTATCCAGGAGTTACACGCTCTCATGGTCGAAGGAAGAGATACTTGACATTGGCAAAGCTCTAGCAAATGAACTACACGATCTTTTGTGCTAGTCTTAGGATTGGGTCTTGTCCATCACATCATTCTCCTAATGATGTGATCCCGTTATCAACGACATCCAATGTCCATAGCCAGGAAACCATGACTATCTGTTGATCACAACGAGCTAGTCAACTAGAGGCTCACTAGGGACATATTGTGGTCTATGTATTCACACGTGTATTACGATTTCCGGATAATACATTTATAGCATGAATAAAAGACAATTATCATGAACAAGGAAATATAATAATAATACTTTTATTATTGCCTCTAGGGCATATTTCCAACAGTCTCCCACTTGCACTAGAGTCAATAATCTAGTTCACATTGCCATGTGATTAACACTCACAGGTCACATCGCCATGTGACTAATACCCAAGAGTTTACTAGAGTCAGTAGTCTAGAGTTTACTAGAGTCAGTAGTCTAGGTCACATCGCCTTGGCGCGCCTATATGGTCGGCCGGCCTCCTCCCCTTGCTCCTTTATATACGGGGGCAGGGGGCACCCCTAGACACACAAGTTGATCCACGTGATCGTTTTCTTTGCCGTGTGCGGTGCCCCCTTCTACCATAATCCTCGATAATATTGTAGCGGTGCCTAGGAGAAGCCCTGCGACGGTAGAACATCAAGATCGTCATCACGCCGTCGTGCTGACGGAACTCTTCCCCGACACTTTGCTGGATCGGAGTCCAGGGATCGTCATCGAGCTGAACATGTGCTAAAACTCGGAGGTGCCGTAGTTTCGGTGCTTGATCGGTCGGGTCGTGAAGACGTACGACTACATCAACCGCATTGTGCTAACGCTTCCGCTGTCGGTCTACAAGGGTACGTAGATCACACTCTCCCCTCTCGTTGCTATGCATCACCCTGATCTTGCGTGTGCGTAGGAAATTTTTTGAAATTACTACGTTCCCCAACAGTGGCATTCGAGCCTAGGTTTTATGTGTTGATGTTATATGCACGAGTAGAACACAAGTGAGTTGTGGGCGATATAAGTCATACTGCTTACCAGCATGTCATACTTTCGTTCGGCGGTATTGTTGGACGAAGCGGCCCGGACCGACATTACGCGTACGCTTACGCGAGACCGGTTCTCCCGACGTGCTTTGCACAAAGGTGGCTAGCGGGTGTCAGTTTCTCCAACTTTAGTTGAACCGAGTGTGGCTACAACCGGTCCTTGCGAAGGTTAAAATAGCACCAATTTGACAAACTATCATTGTGGTTTTGATGCGTAGGTAAGATTGGTTCTTGCTTAAGCCCGTAGCAGCCACGTAAAACTTGCAACAACAAAGTAGAGGACGTCTAACTTGTTTTTGCAGGGCATGTTGTGATGTGATATGGTCAAGACATGATGCTAAATTTTATTGTATGAGATGATCATGTTTTGTAACCAAGTTATCGGCAACTAGCAGGAGCCATATGGTTGTCGCTTTATTGTATGCAATGCAATTGCGCTGTAATGCTTTACTTTATCACTAAGCGGTAACGATAGTCGTGGAAGCATAAGATTGGCGAGACGACAATGATGCTACGATGGTGATCAAGGTGTCGCGCTGGTGACGATGGTGATCACGACGGTGCTTCGAAGATGGAGATCACAAGCACAAGATGATGATGGCCATATCATATCACTTATATTGATTGCATGTGATGTTTATCTTTTATGCATCTTATCTTGCTTTGATTGACGGTAGCATTTTAAGATGATCTCTCACTAATTATCAAGAAGTGTTCTCCCTGAGTATGCACCATTGCGAAAGTTCTTCGTCCTGAGACACCACGTGATGATTGGGTGTGATAGGCTCTACGTTCAAATACAACGAGTGCAAAACAGTTGCACACGCGGAATACTCAGGTTATACTTGACGAGCCTAGCATATACAGATATGGCCTCGGAACACGGAGACCGAAAGGTCGAGCGTGAATCATATAGTAGATATGATCAACATAGTGATGTTCACCAATAAAACTACTCCATCTCACATGATGATCGGACATGGTTTAGTTGATTTGGATCACGTAATCACTTAGAGGATTAGAGGGATGTCTATCTAAGTGGGAGTTCTTTAGTAATATGATTAATTGAACCTAAATTTATCATGAACTTAGTACCTGATAGTATCCTACTTGTTTATGTTTGATTGTAGATAGATGGCCCGTGTTGTTGTTCCGTTGAATTTTAATGTGTTCCTTGAGAAAGCAAAGTTGAAAGATGATGGTAGCATTACACGGACTGGGTCCATAACTTGAGGATTATCCTCATTGCTGCATAGAAGAATTACGTCCTGGAAGCACCGCTGGGTGCCAGGCCTGCTGCTGGAGCAACACCAGATGTTATGAACGTCTGGCAGAGCAAAGCTGATGACTACTCGATAGTTCAGTGTGCCATGCTTTACGGCTTAGAATCGGGACTTCAACGACGTTTTGAACGTCATGGAGCATATGAGATGTTCCAGGAGTTGAAGTTAATATTTCAAGCAAATGCCCGGATAGAGAGATATGAAGTCTCTAATAAATTCTATAGCTGCAAGATGGAGGAGAACAGTTCTGTCAGTGAGCATATACTCAAAATGTCTGGGTATAATAATCACTTGATTCAATTGGGAGTTAATCTTCCAGATGATTGCGTCATTGACAGAATTCTCCAATCACTGCCACCAAGCTACAAGAGCTTCGTGATGAACTATAATATGCAAGGGATGAATAAGACTATTCCCGAGCTCTTCGCAATGCTGAAAGCTGCGGAGGTAGAAATCAAGAAGGACCATCAAGTGTTGATGGTCAGCAAGACCACTAGTTTCAAGAAAAAGGGCAAAGGAAAGAAGAAGGGGAACTTCAAAAAGAACAGGAAGCAAGTTGCTACTCAAGAGAAGAAACCCAAACCTGGACCTAAGCCTGAAACTGAGTGCTTCTACTGCAAGCAGACTGGTCACTGGAAGCGGAACTGCCCCAAGTATTTGGCGGATAAGAATGATGGCAAGGTGAACAAAGGTATATGTGATATACATGTTATTGATGTGTACCTTACTAATGCTCGCGGTAGCACCTGGGTATTTGATACTGGTTCTGTTGCTAACATTTGCAACTCGAAACAGGGACTACGGATTAAGCGAAGATTGGCTAAGGACGAGGTGACAATGCGCGTGGGAAATGGTTCCAAAGTCGATGTGATCGCGGTCGGCACGCTACCTCTACATCTACCTTCGGGATTAGTATTAGACCTAAATAATTGTTATTTGGTGCCAACGTTAAGCATGAACACTATATCTGGATCTTGTTTGATGCGAGACGGTTATTCATTTAAATCAGAGAATAATGATTGTTCTATTTATATGAGTAATATCTTTTATGGTCATGCACCCTTAAAGAGTGGTTTATTCTTATTAAATCTCGATAGTAGTGACACACATATTCATAATGTTGAAGCCAAAAGATGCAGAGTTGATAATGATAGTGCAACTTATTTGTGGCACTGCCGTTTGGGTCATATCGGTGTAAAGCGCATGAAGAAACTCCAAACTAATGGGCTTTTGGATCCAGTTGATTATGAATCACTTGGTACTTGCGAACCGTGCCTTATGGGTAAGATGACAAAAACACCGTTCTCCGATACTATGGAGAGAGCAACAGATTTGTTGGAAATCATACATACAGATGTATGTGGTCCGATGAATGTTGAGGCTCGTGGCGGACATCGTTATTTTCTCACCTTCACAGATGACTTAAGCAGATATGGTTATATCTACTTAATGAAACATAAGTCTGAAACGTTTGAAAAGTTCAAAGAATTTCAGAGTGAAGTTGAAAATCATCGTAACAAGAAAATAAAATTCCTATGATCTGATCGTGGAGGAGAATATTTGAGTTACGAGTTTGGTGTACATTTGAAACAATGCGGAATAGTTTCGCAACTCACGCCACCTGGAACACCACAGCGTAATGGTGTGTCCGAACATCGTAATCGTACTTTACTAGATATGGTGCGATCTATGATGTCTCTTACTGATTTACCGCTATCGTTTTGGGGATATGCTCTAGAGACGGCCGCATTCACGTTAAATAGGGCACCATCAAAATCCATTGAGACGACGCCTTATGAACTGTTGTCTGGCAAGAAACCAAAGTTGTCGTTTCTGAAAGTTTGGGGCTGCGATGCTTATGTGAAAAAACTTCAACCTGATAAGCTCGAACCCAAATCGGAGAAATGTGTCTTCATAGGATATCCAAAGGAAACTATTGGATACACCTTCTATCATAGATCCAAAGGCAAGACTTTTGTTGCTAAATTCGGAAACTTTCTAGAGAAGGAGTTTCTCTTGAAAGAAGTGAGTGGGAGGAAAGTAGAACTTGACGAGGTAACTGTACCTGCTCCCTTATTGGAAAGTAGTACATCACAGAAACCAGTTTCTGTGACACCTACACCAATTAGTGAGGAAGCTAATGATAATGATCATGAAACTTCGGAACAAGATACTACTGAACTTCGTAGATCAACCAGAGTAAGATCCACACCAGAGTGGTACGGTAATCCTATTCTGGAAGTCATGTTACTAGATCATGATGAACCTACGG
Source organism: Triticum aestivum (assembly GCF_018294505.1). NCBI lineage: Eukaryota > Viridiplantae > Streptophyta > Magnoliopsida > Poales > Poaceae > Triticum > Triticum aestivum. The sequence goes on from NC_057812.1 coordinate 635,499,220, forward strand.
ACTATGAAGAAGCGATGGTGAGCCCAGATTCCGCAAAATGGCTTGAAGCCATGAAATCTGAGATGGGATCCATGTATGAGAACAAAGTATGGACTTTGGTTGACTTGCCCAATGATCGGCAAGCAATTGAGAATAAATGGATCTTCAAGAAGAAGACTGACGCTGACGGTAATATTACTGTCTACAAAGCTCAACTTGTCGCAAAAGGTTTTCGCCAAGTTCAAGGGATTGACTACGATGAGACCTTCTCACCCATAGCGATGCTTAAGTCTGTCCGAATCATGTTAGCAATTGCCGCATTTTATAATTATGAAATTTGGCAGATGGATGTCAAAACTGCATTCCTGAATGGATTTCTGGAAGAAGAGTTGTATATGATGCAACCGGAAGGTTTTGTCGATCCAAAGGGAGCTAACAAAGTATGCAAGCTCTAGTGATCCATTTATGGACTGGTGCAAGCTTCGCAGAGTTGGAATAAATGCTTTGATAGTGTGATCAAAGCATTTGGTTTTGTACAGACTTTTGGAGAAGCCTGTATTTACAAGAAAGTGAGTGGGAGCTCTGTAGCATTTCTGATATTATATGTAGATGACATATTACTAAGCGGAAATGATATAGAATATATGAATAGCATAAAGGGATACTTGAATAAGAGTTTTTCAATGAAAGATCTCGGTGAAGCTGCTTACATATTGGGCATTAAGATCTATAGAGATAGATCAAGATGCTTAATTGGACTTTCACAAAGCACATACCTCGACAAAATTTTGAAGAAGTTCAAAATGGATCAAGCAAAGAAAGGATTCTTGCCTGTGTTGCAAGGTGTGAAATTGAGTAAGACTCAATGCCCGACCAATGCAGAAGATAGAGAGAAAATGAAAGATGTTCCCTATGCTTCAGCCATAGGCTCTATCATGTATGCAATGATGTGTACCAGACCTGATGTGTGTCTTGCTATAAGTGTAGCAGGGAGGTACCAAAGTAATCCAGGAGTGGATCACTGGACAGTGGTCAAGAACATCCTGAAATACCTGAAAAGGACTAAGGATATGTTTCTCATATATGGAGGTGACAAAGAGCTCATCGTAAATGGTTACGTTGATGCAAGCTTTGACACTGATCCGGACGATTCTAAATCGCAAACCGGATACGTGTTTACATTAAACGGTGGAGCTGTCAATTGGTGCAGTTCTAAACAAAGCGTTGTGGCGGGATCTACATGTGAAGCGGAGTACATAGCTGCTTCGGAAGCAGCAAACGAAGGAGTCTGGATGAAGGAGTTCATATCCGATCTAGGTGTCATACCTAGTGCATCGGGTCCAATGAAAATCTTTTGTGACAATACTGGTGCAATTGCCTTGGCAAAGGAATCCAGATTTCACAAGAGAACCAAACACATCAAGAGACGCTTCAATTCCATCCGGGATCTAGTCCAGGTGGGAGACATAGAGATTGCAAGATACATATGGATCTGAATGTTGCAGACCCGTTGAGTAAGCCTCTTCCACGAGCAAAACATGATCAGCACCAAAGCTCCATGGGTGTTAGAATCATTACTGTGTAATCTAGATTATTGACTCTAGTGCAAGTGGGAGACTGAAGGAAATATGCCCTAGAGGCAATAATAATGTTATTATTTTATTTCCTTATATCATGATAAATGTTTATTATTCATGCTAGAATTGTATTATCCGGAAACATAATACTTGTGTGAATACATAGACAGACTAAACGTCACTAGTATGCCTCTACTTGACTAGCTCGTTAATCAAAGATGGTTATGTTTCCTAACCATAGACATGTGTTGTCATTTGATTAACGGGATCACATTATTAGGAGAATGATGTGATTGACATGACCCATTCCATTAGCTTAGCACCCGATCGTTTAGTATGTTGCTACTGCTTTCTTCATGACTTATACATGTTCCTATGACTATGAGATTATGCAACTCCCGTTTGCCGGAGGAACACTTTGTGTGCTACCAAACGTCACAACGTAACTGGGTGATTATAAAGGAGCTCTACAGGTGTCTCCAAAGGTAAATGTTGGGTTGGCGTATTTCGAGATTAGGATTTGTCACTCCGATTGTCGGAGAGGTATCTCTGGGCCCTCTCGGTAATGCACATCACATAAGCCTTGCAAGCATTGCAACTAATGAGTTAGTTGCGAGATGATGTATTACGAAACGAGTAAAGAGACTTGCCGATAACGAGATTGAACTAGGTATTGAGATACCGACGATCGAATCTCGGGCAAGTAACATACCGATGACAAAGGGAACAACGTATGTTGTTATGCGGTCTGAAAAATAAAGATCTTCGTAGAATATGTGGGAGCCAATATGAGCATCCAGGTTCCGCTATTGGTTATTGACCAGAGACATGTCTCGGTCATGTCTACATTGTTCTCGAACCCGTAGGGTCCGCACGCTTAAGGTTTCGATGACAGTTATATTATGAGTTTATGAGTTTTGATGTACCGAAGTTAGTTCGGAGTCTCGGATGTGATCACGGACATAATGAGGAGTCTCGAAATGGTCGAGACATAAATATTGACATATTGGACAGCTATATTCGGACACCGGAAGTGTTCCAGGTGATTTCGGAGAAAACCGG
>NC_057812.1:635502016-635515663 GCF_018294505.1 Triticum aestivum
GTTAGTGGAGAGAGAGAAGGGCAGCCAGGGTGGGCCGCGCGCATCCTCCCCCCTGGTCCAAATTGGACTAGGAGAGGGGGGGCGGCGCCCCCCTTTCCTTCTCCCTCCCCACTTCCTTCCCCGTCCTAGTAGGAGTCCTACTCCTACTAGGATGAGGACTCCTCCTTGGTGCGCCTATAGGGCCGGCCGGCCTCCTCCCCTTGCTCCTTTATATACGGGGGCAGGGGGCACCCTTAGACACACAAGTTGATCCACGTGATCATTTTCTTAGCCGTGTGTTGTGCCCCCTTCCACCATAATCCTCAATAATATTGTAGTGGTGCTTAGGAGAAGCCCTGCGACGGTAGAACATCAAGATCATCATCACGCCGTCGTGCTGACGAAACTCTTCCCCGACACTTTGCTGGATCGGAGTCCGGGGATCGTCATCGAGCTGAACGTGTGCTAAAACTCGGAGGTGCCGTAGTTTCGGTGCTTGATCGGTCGGGCCGTGAAGACGTACGACTACATCAACCGCGTTGTGCTAACGCTTCTGCTGTCGGTCTACAAGGGTACATAGATCACACTCTCCCCTCTCATTGCTATGCATCACCATGATCTTGCGTGTGCGTAGGAATTTTTTTGAAATTACTACGTTCCCCAACAGTTGCGGGATGATGCATTACAGAGCGAGTAAAGAGACTTGTCGGTAATGAGATTGAACTAGGTATCATGATACCGTCGATCGAATCTCGGGTAAGTAACATACCGATGACAAAGGGAATAACATATGTTGTTATTGTGGTTTGACCGATAAAGATCTTTGTATAATATGTACGAACCTATATGAGCATCCAGGTTCCGCTATTGGTTATTGATCGGAGATGTGTCTCGGTCATGTCTACATAGTTCTCGAACCCGTAGGGTCCGCACGCTTAATGTTTGATGACGATTTCTATTATGAGTTATGTGTTTTGGTGACCGAAGATTGTTCGGAGTCCCGGATGAGATCATAGACATGAGGAGGAGTCTCTAAATGGTCGAGAGGTAAAGATTGATATATTGTACGATAGTATTCAGACACCGGAATGGTTTCGGGACATTTCAGATATTTATCAGAGTACCAAGGGGTCACCGGAACCCCCCGGGGAAGTAATGGGCCTTCATGGGCCATAGGGGAGAAAGATAGGGAAGCCCGCAGGGTGGCACCCCCCCCCATGGGAGTCCAAATTGGACAAGGGGGAGGGGCGCGGCCCCCCTTCCTCTTTCCCTCTCCCTGTCCCTCTCCTTCCCTTTTCCCCTCCAATGAGAAAGGAAAAAAGGGGGGTGAATCCTACTAGGAGTGGAGTCCTAGTAGGACTCCCCCCTTGGCGCGCCCCCTTGGTGGCCGGCCTCCTCCTCCTCTCCTTTATATACGGGGGCAGGGGCACCCCAAAGAACAATAGTTGTTCTCTTAGCCATGTGCGGTGCCCCCCTCCACAGTTTACTCCTCTGGTCATAGTGTCATAGTGCTTAGGTGAAGCCCTATGCGGATCATATCACCATCACCGTCACCACGCCGTCGTGCTTATGAAACTATCCCTCAACCCTCTGCTGGATCAAGAGTTCAAGGGACGTCGTCAAGCTGAACGTGTGCTGAACTCGGAGGTGCCGTACATTCGGTACTAGATCGGTTGGATCATGAAGATGTTCGACTACATCAACTGTGTTAAACTAACGCTTATGCTTTCGGTCCATGAGGGTACGTGGACACACTCTCTCCATCTCATTGCTATGCATCTCCTAGATAGATCATGTGTGATCGTAGGAAATTGTTTGAAATTGCATGCTATGTTCCCCAACAGAATCCCCCTCCGGCAGGATGCCGGAAAAGGCCCCAAGATGGGATCTCACGGGAACAAAAGGTTGCGGCGGTTGAAAAGTGTTTTCGTGGATGCTTCTGGAGGTTTAGGAATATATGTGATTATATAGGAGGAAGAACTAGGTCAGGAGGGTCACGAGGGGCCCACAAGGTAGCCCCCCCTAGGGCGCGCCCTCCACCCTTGCCGCTGCCTCGTGGCTCTTCTGACTTGCACTCCAAGTCCCCTGGGTATCTTTTGGTCCAAGAAAAATCACCGCAGAAGTTTTATTCCTTTTGGACTCCGTTTGATATTCCTTTTCCGCGAAGCTCAAAAATAAGGAAAAAAACAGAAACTAGTATTGAGCTCTAGGTTAATAAGTTAGTCCCAAAGATAATATAAAATAACATATTAATGCATATAAAACAACCAAAACAGATAATACAATAGCATGGAATAATAAAAAATTATAGATACGTTGGAGACGTATCAAGCATCCCCAAGCTTAATTCCATCTCGTCCTCGAGTAGGTAAATGATAAAAACAGAATTTTTGATGTGGAATGCTACCTAACATGTTTATCCATGTAATTTTCTTTATTGTGGCATGAATGTTCAGATCCATAAGATTCAAAACAAAAGTTTAATATTGACATAAAAACGATAATACTTCAAGCATACTAGTAATAAGCAATCATGTCTTCTCAAAATAACATGGCCAAAGAAAGTTATCCCTACAAAATCATATAGTCTAACTATGCTCCATCTTCACACAAAATATTCATCAAGCACAACCCCGATGACGATCCAAGCAATTGTTTCATACTTTTGGTGTTCTTAAACCTTTTCAACTTTCACGCAATACATGAGCATGAGCCATGGACATAGCACTATAGGTGGAATAGAATATGGTGGTTATGGAGAAGACAAAAAAAGGAGATAGTCTCACATCAACTAGGCGTACAACGAGCTATGGAGATGCCCATCAATAAATATCAATGTGAGTGAGTAGGGATTGCCATAAAACGGATGCACCAGAGCTATAAGTTTATGAAATCTCTAAAAAAACTAAGTGGGTGTGCATCCAACTTGCTTGCTCGCGAAGACCTAGGGCAATTTGAGGAAGCCCATCATTGGAATATACAAGCCAAGTTCTATAATGAGAAATTCCCACTAGTATATGAAAGTGACAACATAGGAGATTCTCTATCATGAAGATCATGGTGCTACTTTAAAGCACAAGTGTGGAAAAAGGATAGTAACATTGCCCCTTCTCTCATTTCTCTCATTTTTTCTCTCTTTTTTATGTGGGCTTCTTTGGCCTCTTTTAATTTTTTGTAAAGTCCGGAGACTCATCACAACTTGTGAGGGAATCATAGCTTCGATCATCCTTTCCTCACATGGGACAGTGCTCTAATAATGATGATCATCACACTTTTATTTACTTACAACTCAAGAATTACAACTCGATACTTAGAAAAAAATATGACTCTGTATGAATGCCTCCGGCGGTGTGCCGGGATGTGCGATGACTCAAGAGTGACATGTATGAAAAATTGTAAACGGTGGCTTTGCCACAAATACTATGTCAACTACATGATCATGCAAAGCAATATGACAATGATGAAGCGTGTCACAATAAATGGAACGGTGGAAGTTGCATGGCAATATATCTTGGAATGGCTATGGAAATGCCATAATAGGTAGGTATGGTGGCTGTTTTGAGGAAGGTATATGGTACGGGCGAAAGTTGCGCGGTACTAGAGAGGCTAACAATGGTGGAAGGGTGAGCGTGCGTATAATCCATGGACTCAACATTAATCATAAAGAACTCACATACTTATTGCAAAAGATATATTAGTCATCGGAACAAAGTACTACGCACATGCTCCTAGGGGGGATAGATTGGTAGGAAAAGACCATCGCTCGTCCCCGACCGCCACTCATAAGGAAGACAATCAATAAATAAATCATGCTCCAACTTCATCACATAACGGTTCACCATACGCGCATGCTACGGGAATCACAAACTTTAACACAAGTATTTCTACAATCCAAAAAATATCACCATCCTCATATCTCAAAACAATCATAAGGAATCAAACTTCTCATAGTATTCAATGCACTTTATATGAAATTTTTATTATATCCCTCCTAAATGCCTATCATATTAGGACTAAATTCATAACCAAAGCAAATTACCATGGTGTTTAGAGAGACTCTCAAAATAATATAAGTGAAGCATGAGAGTTCAATAATTTCTATAAAATAAAACCACCGTCGTGCTCTAAAAAGATATAAGTGAAGCACTAGAGAAAAATTGCCTAGCTCAAAAGATATAAGTGAAGCACATAGAGTATTCTCATAAATCACGATTCATGTGTATCCCTCTCAAAAGGTGTGTACATCAAGGATGATTGTGGCAAACTAAAAAGTAAAGACTCATATCATACAAGACGCTCCAAGCAAAACACATATCATGTGGTGAATAAAAATATAGCCTCAAGTAAAGTTACTGATAAACGAAGACGAAAGAGAGATGCCTTCCGAGGCATCCCCAAGCTTAGGCTCTCGTTGAGGCGCAGTAGTTGACTGGACATCTAGGGGTAAAGCATTGTTTTGGTGCGGGCTGCGCGAGCGGTACCAAATCGAGGAAAACTCTGAATACTAGATATGACCCAAAAATAACAGGGGTCAAGGTCGGCGAATGAGACGATGGGGGATAAGCTTCATCGTCAAGAGGGAAACAGCCCGGATCACCAGCTAAGGCCCCTAAATGACCGCTCAGTGATAAAGGGGGTGGGGGTGCAAAGACACCTTTCACATTGGTAAGTCAAATCCTGGTGAAGACATCACGAGCAATGACACGACGACATCATCTCCACTTCGTAGCCCATCGGTCTTTATTCATTGAAGCCAGTGCATTGACTGACTTTCAGCGATCGCTATAAGAAAGACATAAAAAAGTTCTCCTAAACCTGTTCCTTTCCGTTACTACTACTTGGAATTGGAAGTCTAGGAGCCTTGGGCATCCCCAAGCTTAGGCTCTTGCCACTCCTTATTCCATAGTCCATGAAATCTTTACCCAAAACTTGAAAACTTCACAACACAAAACTCAACAGAAAATTTCATGAGATCCGTTAGTATAAGAAAATAAAATCACCACTTTGGTACTGTTGTGAACTCATTCTTTATTTATATTGGTGTAATATCTACTGTATTCCAACTTCTCCATGGTTCATACCCCCCGATACTACCCATAGATTCATCAAAATAAGCAAATAACACAAAGAAAACAGAATCTGTCAAAAACAGAACAGTCTGTAGAAATCTATAACTCTCGAATACTTATGTAACTCCAAAATTTCTGAAAGTAGGACAACCTAGTAAATTTGTATATTAATCTTCTGCAAAAAAATGAGTATTTTATCATGCTTTTGTTAAAAATGAGAATTATTTTCCTGGGCGCAAAAATTTATGTTTTTTAGCAAGATCAAATCAACTATCACAGTAAGCCATCCCAAAGGTCTTACTTGGCACAAACACTAACTAAAACACAAAACACATCTAACCAGAGGCTAGATGAATTATTTATCGAAAAACATGACCCAAAAAAGAAACAAAATAAAATTGGGTTGCCTCCCAACAGGCGATGTTGTTTAACACCCTTAGCTAGGCATAAAAACATAGATCTAAGCATTGTCATAATAATAAGGCATATCACGCATGCTCATCTCGTACTCTCTTCATTCAGCAACAAGTTTTATTTGTGGTAAGCACAAATAATCAAAAGGGCTAATTTAATAGGATAAGGATCCTAAGATAAAGTTCGGGAGGAAATGATTCCTCCTTCGGCCCCTCGTATTGTATGATCAACTCATCGTTGTAAGCATTCTTTTGGCAAAAAGCCATGAGCTTACTTTCTATAGGGAAACCTAATCCGTTGTTTTGTATAGCAAAATTATTATTAAGTTCAGAAATTCTATCAACTAAACCATCGGTAGGGACCCTTTTTCTTAATTTTTCGTTATAAGAAACATGATCGAGAGATCGTAATCGTATTATTTCTTCTTGACTAAAGATAATCCCCTCTATGGGAGGACGACCACCATCTATTTTATAATGCGCAAAAATTTCACTAGCTTCTTTCATAATGAATCTAAACTCATGAGCTAGAAATATGGTAGCGGCGCGTTTAACAGAAGAATGCTCAATATTAGAGAACTCTAGAAAAATCCTTTGTATGCAAGGGTGCATATGAAAAAATTGTCTTTCAAGTTCAATTATAAGCAAAGTTATTGCATTCGCGCTATTAGTTTTATGGAGAATAGATCCACCTAACGTGGGCAGCACACCGGCACAAGTAAAGAAATCTTGAATAACTCCTTTTCAATAAGATTGCCGCTACCTATGCAAAGTTTTTTAGTGTGCAAGATAGTAGATTCTTCATGAGGATCAAAATTAGCAAAATTATCCAGGTTTCCCTCATCATTACTACTATCCTTTTCAACAATAATCTCCCCAGATTCAGACATGGTAACAACAAACCGATTGAGCAAATGAAAAGCAAACGAAAAAGACGAACGGAGGAAGGGCAAAGAAAAGGGAAAATCTTTTCGAAAATTGTTTTAGAAGTGGAGGAGAGGAAAATGAGAGGCGAATGGCGAATAATGTAATGTAAGAGATGAGAGTTTATGATGGGTACTTGGTAGGCTTGGCGTAGATCTCCCCGGCAACAGTGCCAGAAATTCTTCCTACTACTTCTTGAGCTTGCGTTGGTTTTTCCCTTGAAGAGGAAAGGGTGATGCAGCATAGTAGAGATAAATATTTCCCTCAGTTAGAACCAAGGTATCAATCCAGTAGGAGAAACGCGCAAGTCCCCAATAGATGCACCTGCACAAACAACCAAACACTTGCACCCAATGCGATAAAGGGGTTGTCAATCCCTTCACTGTCACCTGCAAAGGTGAGATCTGATAGAGATAAATAAAACTAAACAAAAGATAAAATATTTCTGGGTTTTTTGGTTTATAGATCTGAAAATAAAAGATTGCAAGAATAGTAAATCGGAAACTAATATGATGAAAAATAGACCCGGTGGCCATAGGTTTCACTAGAGGCTTCTCTCATAAAGGCAGATAATATGGTGGGTGAACAAATTAGTGTCGAGCAATTGATAGAAAAGCGCAAAGTTATGACGATATCCAAGGCAATGATTATGTAATATAGGCATCATGTCCATGTCAAGTAGACCGACTCCTGCCTGCATCTACTACTATTACTCCACACATTGACCGACACCTGCCTGCATCGAGAGTATTAAGTTCATAAAGAACAGAGTAACATTTTAAGTAAGATGACATGATGTAGAGGAATAAACTCAAGCAATATGATGTAAAGCCCATCTTTTTATCCTCGATGGCAACAATACAATACGTGTCTCGCTACCCCTACTTTGTCACTGGGTGAAATCACACAAGATTGAACCCAAAGCTAAGCACTTCTCCCATTGCAAGAAAAACCAATCTAGTTGGCCAAACCAAACCGATAATTCGAAGAGAAATACAAAGATATCAAATCATGCATATAAGAATTCAGAGAAGATTCAAATAATATTCATAGATAATCTGATCATAAATCCATAATTTATCGGATCTCGACAAACACACCGCAAAAGAAGATTACATCAGATAGATCTCCAAGAACATCGAGGAGAACATGGTACTGAGAATCAAAGAGAGAGAAGAAGCTATCTAGCTACTAGCTATGGACCCGTAGGTCTGTGGTAAACTACTCATACTTCATCGGAAGGGCAATGGAGTTGATGTAGATGCCCTCCATGATCGAATCCCCCTCCGGCAGGATGCCGGAAAAGGCCTCAAGATGGGATCTCACGGGAACAAAAGGTTGTGGTGGTGGAAAAGTGTTTTCGTTGATGCTTCTGGAGGTTTGGGTATATATGTGAATATATAGGAGGAAGAACTAGGTCAGGAGGGTCACGAGGGGACCACAAGGCAGGGGGGCGCCCCCCCCTAGGGCGCGCCCTCCACCCTTGCCGCCGCCATGTGGCTCTTCTGACTTGCACTCCAAGTCCCCTGGGTGTCTTTTGGTCCAAGAAAAATCATCGCGAAAGCTTTGTTCCGTTTGGACTCCGTTTGATATTTCTTTTCTAATAAGCTCAAAAACAAGGAAAAACATAAACTGGCACACGGCTCTAGGTTAATAAGTTAGTCCCAAAAATAATGTAAAATAGCATATGAATGCATATAAAACATCCAAAAAGATAATATAATAGCATGAAACAATCAAAAATTATAATTACGTTGGAGACGTATCACCTCTCTTCATGTTGAAAGTTTGAAAGTTACACTAGTTTTGCCTCCCTATGCTAGTTGATTATTATTCCAATAAATTGTTTGCTTATAAAATCCTTATCCATAGGAAGTGGGTTAGGCTTAAATGTGTTTGATATATGTTTCATAATGTCCCCTTTATGTTTCAATTCTTCACTTTTATGTGAGCATCATTAAAACCATCATGTCTAGATACAAAGGCATTAAAGAAAATCGCTTGTTGGGAGACAACCCAATGTTTACCCCTACTATGTTGTGTGGTCGCATGAGTAGCTACTGTAGTAATCATGTTTTATACCTTTTTCAATAATGTGCCAAGTAAAGCCTTTGGAATAGTGTGGATACTCGCTGAATTGATTCTGTGCAAAAACAGAAACTGCTGCGCCCAGTGTAGGAATTTACATTTTTTACTGGAATGTGATCTTGGTATGAAATTATCACATAGTATTGATATACAAATTGCCTACGTTGTCCTAATTTTTTAGAATTTTTGGAGTTATGTAAGAATGGTTTTTGTTCAGATTATTAGATTGTTTTGTTTTTGATAGATTTTGTTTTTGTAGAAATGATAAATTACAGTGGAAATTATGTAAAAACAATTGTAGATATGATAAATTATAGAAATGATAGATTGCAATACATTCTTTAAAGGACGGAGGGAGTATCATCTTAAGCCCTTTCAAAGAAAACTTGCGATTTGGTTGTGATGATGGGGCCAAAAGGTTTCACCGTGAAAACCATGTTTTTTTGTCTTGAGAAGGCCTTTACACGTGAGAGTTATATCTTGTTAACAAGTATAGCTCTTGTCTCGCCTCAACATTTTCATTTTAATGTCGCTTCTCGGCCGGCCTGTTTTGGTGTTTTTTCTGTTTGCTCGATCGATCGTGTAATGTTCGTTGTTTGCTCTGGTTTTTATTCTCTTGCTTACTTCCTGTATTTTCTTTTTTTTTATTCCTTTATAATTTTTTCTTCTTCTGTTTTTCTGTTTTCCTTGCTTTTTTCACAGTTTTCTCTATTTCTTTCCCAGTCTTTATTGATTTTTTTTCTTTTCTTCATTTTTCTATGATTTCTTTCATTCCTTTGTTTCTTTCTTGGTTTTCTCTGGTTTTTTCTATTTTTATGGTTTTCTTCAATTTTCTTCGTTTCTTTCTTCTTTCCATTATTTTCCATTGCTTTTATTTTTTATTTTTAGGCTTTATTTGTTTCCCTTTTGATTTTCTTTCCTTTTCTTCGTTTCTTTGTCAATTTTCAGTGATTACTTTTTTATTCAACACATACACTTTTTTATTACACAATGTGCATTTTTAGTGTACACGTTACATTTTGTTGACACGCGTTAAACAATTTTTAGGTACACAATGTATTGTTTTATTAAATACTTTTTTTGAACTCTTTTTTAGTAGATGGTCAACATTTTTTCAAGTACACGGTGAATATTTTTTGAATGGTAGTAAACATTTTTTCCACATACAATATACATTTTCCTTATACATCAGAAATATGTTTCAAAATATATTTTATGGTACTTTTATTTAATGTATGTTGTAAATTTTCCATATAAACCACGAACATCGTTTATACATAGTTTTCATTTTTTAAAATAAATGTGCCATTTAAAAAATGATATGGTTTGAGGTCTACATTTTTCATACGAATTTTATTTTTTTGGTTAACAGTTGTACATTTTGTTGTACTTGTTAAACATCTTTCAAATGCATGATTAACATTTTTCAGATATATGTTATGATGCCCACTTTTTCCATACGGATTGTGCATGTTCGTATACATAACAAACATTTTTCTTATATAGGTCTAACATTTTTCAAATACATGATTAATATTTTTTTCTCAATATATATTTTGATATCTACTCCCTCCGTCCCATAATATATATTGGATGTAATAAGATCTTATATTATGGAACGAAGAGAGTACCTTTTCCATACATATTGTAGATTTTAATTATACTTAAAAATGTTTTTCTTATACATGTTTAACAATTTGCAAGCACATTATAATTTTTAAAATAAAAATAAATAGGAAAATAGAAAAAAATAAATAAATTAGCATGACATCATCGTGGCAGGGTGAGCGCATGTCGTGCCCGCGCGTGCTGTGAGGCGAAGCGCTCCTGCTGCGCTGGGCCGACCCACAATGACTCCTATTGACAGGAGGCTGCCCTACGTCTCGCGGCAAGCAGGGCATAGGCACGCCCATTTTCTCTCACTTTCTTTAAGCCTTTATCTCCCTCCATGCTTTTGGTGCATACATTTGTGCAACCCATGAACCAACCAACTTTGTCTTTCGGGTTGTTGGACCAGGACACAAGAATGTCACAGATTCACGTGGCCTTAGGCCAACTCCACCGCACAACCTCAAACAGAGGTCCAGTTGGGCCGGATTTTGTCCTTTTGGGGTTGTAATGGGTTCGCCTATGTCCGGTTCTATCCTTTGGGTTGTAGGTGCGCCCGATGTACGACCGCACCCCAAATCATGTTTGTGTTGGACGTGGTTAAAAAAAACTTAAACAAAATGATTAAAAAGAGTAAATAAACACAGTTAAAAAAACATAAAACATAAGTTAGGGTCACGGCCACAAAACGGCCAGTTTCACGGTTCACTTAACGGCCCAGTGCCATAATTATCATTAAAAAAATAACGCCGCCCGCGTGCTCCTGTTGTGGTCGTCGCCGTCTTCAGTGGCCGCCGGTGTCGTCGTCGCTGACGAGGTCGACGTAGTCCTGCGGCGTCCAGAGGTGGACCGGCGGTCCGTGGTATGCGGGGGCAGGCTGGAAGGCGGGGGCCTGCACCGCCTCCTCCCATGGCGACGCGTCCCGCTCCGGTGACCGCAGCGGCGTGGGGCACCAGTTCGCGACCCCCACGGCGTCGGCCATCTCCGGAGCCGGGCAGAACCAGCTCCAGTGCTGCCCAACCACCTCCTCCGCCCTCGCCATCTCCAGCTTGGGGATGGCGACGTCGCCGGCTGCAGATAGGGCCATCGTCTCCTCGAGGCCCGGCCATTGGCGCTCATCGTGCGTGTTCATGGAGTCCTCCATGACACGTTGCATGAGCCGGGCCTCCGCCTCCACTGTCATGCAAGGAGGGGAGATGGCGACGGAGATGGGGACGGCGACGGCGTGGGCGTGAGGTCGCGCACCCGCGTACACCCGTTCACCTCTCGACGTGGCCAGCGCGGCCCCGACGTCATGCCGGCGAAGTAGGACGCGCGCCGCGCGTCGTGCTCGTCCTGGAGCCATGTGTCCCAGAGCACGGAGTCGGGGGCGTACCTCTCGTCGTAGTAGAGGTCCTCCGAGAGAAGGCGGCGTCGGCGCGCGATCTCATCGCGCGCACGGCCGCTCATCAGGACTGGCGGGATCGGGACCCGGTTGGCGGAGAGGTGCCAGTTGTTGGGGAGGTGGACGTCGCTTCACGGGACCGGCGTCCGCGTCTCCCAATAACGCCGGCATACATCCACGGCCAGGTACTACCGGTCGCGCTCGCTGGCGGCCCTGGGGGCGATGGTGAACGGGGCAGGCGCGGGGGCCCGATGCGGCGGCGAAGCGGCCTCCTCTTTTACGGCCGCGGCGGCGTCCCGAGGAGGAGCCGCCCTCGCGGTCGTGCTTCCCCTTGCGGCCGTGGTTTCAGAACCCCATGGCTGCGAGGCGGCCAGCCGGCGAGCTCGAGGACGGGGAGAGGCTAGGGTTTGGGCGTGTCGGGTTTCGACGAGCCAGCGGGCTGAAAGTGGGAAGTGTGGACGACGATCGGTCCACGGCCTCCCCATTTAAGAAGGACGGCGAGCGTGCGCCTGGGCGGATGACAGGTGAGGCCGGCCGGGAGTGCGCATTGATGTTGGCGGATGGGAGGTAGGTGGCCATCTGCCACGCGACCCTGACGCGAACGTTTGACGTGTCCATTTGTTTTTCGTCGCGACCCAATCCCGACTCATGTTTGCGTTTGAAATGGGTTGTCCGATACAAAACGGATCAGATGGGTCGGACTGTCGCGTGCTGGGCCGACGGATTTGCCGTTTTACCCCAAATAAAGGGGGCCGGACGGAATGGTTCGCGCATTGGAGGAGTGAAGTCTATTTTGAACCCTAACGTTGTAGAGGAGGACACAAATGAAGCCCGACCTTCAATCCCTAAAGTCGATACCTTATACTCATCAATCCCGATCAATCTAGACCCTAGATCCGTTTGGTGGACTGGGAAAAAGATGATCCTGCCCGGGATAAATCGCGACTCTCACTGACTAAGTTGGCCCACCTGTCATTTTCATCATCTATCCCAACGCTCCCGCTCTCCTACGTTGGCACACACGGAAAGGAGGCCACGATGGCTGGGGATGATGTTTGATGCGGTGGAATAAAAAGTGGAGAGGCCGAGCGCGCGCGTAACAACAGATAGGCTTCAGGGCCTGCGACGCTGCTCCCTCGACGGACCCAATCCTTCCCTCCCTTGGCGGACGTCATGAATTTGTGATGAAGCTGTCGATGCCGACGCTCGTCTATGT
This sequence comes from Triticum aestivum, assembly GCF_018294505.1. NCBI lineage: Eukaryota > Viridiplantae > Streptophyta > Magnoliopsida > Poales > Poaceae > Triticum > Triticum aestivum. Next base: position 635,514,698 of record NC_057812.1, read on the forward strand.
GTGTTTTGTACTGGACTAGTCGGCTTTGCTTTGCACATCAACCACAAATATTCAATCAGCCGAAGCCACTGAGCTAGCTTTGCACATGGGAAGAAATCATGGCGTGGTGACACCGCACACACGGCGCGGAGGAGTCCAGGTTAGTAATGCGACCTATGGCCGAAAATATATAATAGAACATTTGCACTCACGCCCTTCCTATCTAACCATCCATTCTGCGCTTCGCGGCTCGTGCAAACACATTTCTCTTTTTTGTTTCTCTCGCATAAAAAATGTTTTGAAGTTCAAACCTTTGCAGCGTGGCAAAGCTTTCTATCTAGAATCTAGGATAAATCTTTCAGATTTTTTGGTCAAAAATAAATATACAAAAATGATTTTTAAATCTAAAAAAACATATTTTGTATATTTATTTTTGACCAAAAAATCTGAAAGATTTACTTTAGATTCTAGATAGAAAGCTTTGCCACGCTGCAAAGGTTTGAACGTTAAAACATGTTTTATGCGAGAGAAATAAAAAAGAGAAAATTTCAGATAAAAAGTTAGTTATGTTGCACAGAACTTAAAGCAATATTGGACAATTAAGATAGTAAGGTCCGAGTGCAGATGTTCTAAAAATCCACGTCCGACCTATGGCAGCGGCGGAGCTCCTCCGAGCGTGGCGCGCTGGAGACGGACCCGGCGGATGCATATATACATATTCACATTCACATGGAAGTTAGCTAGCTATGCACTAGCCGATGGATTTTCGCCGGATTAGAAAACATACACAAGCAACATCAGGTCACCAGCCGAGCGACACGCGGTGGTGCTGCAGTGCGGCGACGAGTGGCGCGTGGCGGCGGGGAATTAGGGGGCGCGGGTGGACCCGGGAAGAGGGGCATACTGAAGAGGACCTCACCGGGTGGTCAAGAAGACGCGGTTGGGAGAGGCAGGGTAGCTCGGGAGCGCGGGCACAAAACTCGACGG
>NC_057812.1:635515964-635518178 GCF_018294505.1 Triticum aestivum
GGAGGATGCTAGAGTCTTCGAGAGAATCGCAGAGATCCGAGGTAGCTGCGGAGGGGTGCAACCGTCTCCAGAGGTGAAGATCGAGGCCGCAGAGGCCTTCACCGGAGGCGGAGAAGATAACCACAGAGACAACGATTAGAGGAGTTTTTCATCGATTACTTTCGTGTGGTTTAGCGAACCAGCGAGGCGGAGCTAATGGAGAATTTAGTGGGGCGTGTGGTGTCCATGCGGGGCGCTGACGATGAAGACTGACATGGATGCCAGGAGAGATGAGGAGAAAAGGAAAGAGATTGTTCTTAAAAAAAGGAAAGAAATTGATGAAGAAGAAGGGTATGACATGTAGGTCCATGCGGTCAGCGAGAGAAACGAGTGATCCCGGTCGGGATTGTCCTTCCAAACAGGTCGAGGTTAGGTTTAGGGTTATAATTGACCGGGATCGCTGAGTATAGGGTATGGACTTTAAGGATTTGAAGGTCGGGGTTCATTTATGTCGCCCTCTACAATCTTAAGATTTAAAATAAACTTCACTCCGCATTGGAGTTACGGTTGTCTTATTCCCGCAAGGGATATGTCTCGAACGTACCGATTGCTATTAGGAATCGCCCACGGGCGAGTGAACATACCCAGCCATCAGCGCATTGGGTCGTTGACGCTTGTACGTATTTGTAGTTCGCTCGTTCGTTGCAGTTTTTTATTTGGGGGCATGGTTTTTTTTAGTTTTTCTTTCTTCATTGTACTTTTGGTTCAGTTTTATTTCTTCCTTGGGTTTCATCGTATTCCTAGATTTTCTTTACTTTTCTTGTTGTTTCTTTGTTGGCTTTAATCGTTTCTTTGTTTTAACACATGTCTAATTTTTGTGAGTACACAATCTACATTTGTAGCACCCACACAAAACATTTTTTGACACTCATTTGAAATATTCAAATACATAACTTACTTTTTTGAAATACATGTTACGAACATTTTTTGAATACACGGTAACAATTTCGAAGGACACATTGACATTGTACATAATTTTGTTGGCCAAAAAAATTATTTTTACCGCAAAATATATTCCTAATTGTATAAGTATTTTTTAAATCTTCATCGACATTTTTCTCGAAACACGTGAATATTCTGCAAAAATGCCGCATACAGTTTTATGAATCGCGGGCTCATATTTTCACATTTGTATAACCATTGTTAAACGCCGCAGAACTTTTACGTATCACGGGAATGTTTCATTAAAATGTCACATAATTTTTTTAATGGTAGGTAACATGTTTTTCCACTACACAAGCAGTTTTTTACATTGTATACACTTTATTTGAAATTCCAATGTTCATATTTTTGAAACTTGTTAACGATTCTTTAAATGTACCATGCATTTTTTTTCAATATATGATTTTTTTTATTGTGAGAACATTTTTTATTATTGTACAATCATTTTTTTAAATGCCACACGATTCTTTTCTAAACACATGACATTTTTTAATGTCACAAACATTACACATGATTGACATATTTCTATACATGTTTAATATTTGTCAAATGAATGATTAACAATTGTTTTAATATTATGTAAAGTTTTTCTTATAATATATTTAGAATATTTCGAAATATAAACAATAGTAGCGGCTCCCTGTAGGCGATCCTGCACAAAGAATCGCTGCGGCAGCGGATGCCGCACCCACTTATTCCAACATCTCTTTTTCTCTCAAGTTCCTATTCCTTGCGTGTAGTATGTTTTTTAAGGCAACTAGTTAACGATCGTTCCTTTGAGAGTCTCGCAATGATCAACGCCATTTGGCGCGGTCTCAATCATTCGTCACGTGTCGCGCTCTGGACGCTTCTTCTGAATTTTGTTTTTTATTTTTATTTTTCCGCACGCGTTTTCGGCTTTTTAAACGGGTTTTTTGGGCTTTTTCGATGTTATGGTTGTCCACCTGTCTTCCTTAGATTTTTGTTCAAAAAAATTCGAAAAAGAATTGCATGAAAAAACGTGTTTTCTTTTTTTTCTTTCGCGAGAGTCACGGTTTTGCTTTTGTGACAGGCACGGTTTTTCTTTCGCGAGAGTTACGGTTGTGCCTCTTGGAAGAAAAAATCGTGTTTTCCTTTTTTTCCCTTTTGCGAGAGTCACGGTTTTGCTTCCGCGAGAGGCACGTCTGCTTTCGTGAGAGTCACGATCATGTCTCTCAGAAACAAAAAAACACGTTTTCTGGTTTTTTTTTTGCA
>NC_057812.1:635518609-635535779 GCF_018294505.1 Triticum aestivum
TGACATTGCACTTTTGCCACTCTTAGCTTTTGACAATATATCACTTTTGCCATTCCATGGCAAAAGCAAAATTTTTAGAGTGGCAATTGTGATACTTTGCAAAAGTTAAGAGTGGCAAAAATGAAATGAAAAATTATCGTTTTTGCCATGGAATGGCAAAAGTGATATATTGTCAAAAGCTAAGAGTGGCAAAAGTGAAATGTCAAATTCTAGAGGGGCATAAGCAAAGTGGGCAAAAACAAAGTTTTCCTTTTTTTTCCTTTTGCGAGAGTCACAGTTTTGCTTCCGCGAGAGGCACGGTTGTTCTTTCGCGGGAGTCACGGCCGTTCCTCTCGGAAATGGAAAAAAAATGTGTTTTCTGCTTTTTTTCTTTCGTGAGAGTCACGGTTGTGCTTTCACGAGAGTCACGGCTGTGCCTCCTTGGAAACGAAAAAAAAACGTGTTTTCTTTTTCTTTTCCTTTCGCAAGTCATGGTTTTTGCATCCGCGAGAGGCACGGTTTGCGATTTCGTGAGAGGCACGGGCGTGCCTCTTTCGGAAAGGGAAAAACCCGTGCTCCCGGTTTGGTTTTGTCTTCTGGTTTTTTTCGTCAAAAAAAGTTCGTCAAATCATATCAACATGGGATCTAGTTTTTAAAGATCTCGACGCGAGGAATCCAATGATGAAAGCGGTTCGAGATTTGGACGCGCGGTTTGAGAGATAAAACGTTTTGAATAAACGGATCTACGAAAAAAAATCAGGTTACGACAAGTGACGCGCTGTATGTGCAGTACTTGTTGCAGCCTGGAGAGTTGAAGTGATCTTTGCAACGAATACTCCCCAACTAGTGATTTCGTGTTTTTTTGGATCATTCCCAGAGTGATAAGCGTGGCCCAATGCGCAATCCCCACAATCCCACGCGCACTCGCTTGGGCCGACCTATTTGCAGGGTAGGCGACCTTATTTTTATTTTCTATTGTCTTTATTTTGCTTTTGTAAAATAAGTTTGTTAATTCAATAAAATTTCACGTTCTATTTTTTCATAGAATTCAAAAATATTATGCATTTTTAAAACGTCAAATTCGAATAAAGGCTGGATTTTAAAAAGTTCATAAATTTTTAAAACATTTGCAAAGTGAATTTGTTTTCCTAAATTAAGTAACACGATTTTCAGAAAATGTTCACTGATTGAAAAAGGGCTCCGAATTCAAAAAACGTCCAGGAATTTCAATAATCATTTCCAAATTTAAAAATATTTCGTTTATTCAATAAATGCTCACAATGTGGAAAATGTTGGCGCATTTTATTTGTTTACCAATTTTATAAAAATTTCGTCATTTAGAAACTGTTGACTAATCAAAAGATGTTTATTTGTTCACATAGTATTTGTGGTTTTTTTCTAAAAATTGGATAATTATTTCTACACTTCAAAAACTGTTCTGAGTTATAAAATAAAAAAAATAAAAAGGAAAAGTAAAATGAAAACGAAAAAAAGGAAAAGAAGACAAAAAATCTAAAATAAAAACCACGGAAAATAGAAAAAAAATGTTCAGAAAAAGGATTGGAAAACAGAGAAGCAAAACACATATAACAGATCCAATGGGCCAGCCCATTAGTGCGTGTGGGGGTGAGCGTTTGGTCGCTATCCCCCAACTCGCGTGAGGAATAGGATTCGATGTACATGCTAAAAGAAACTCTCGTTTGTCCTTGACTTGTCGCGGCCAATTCGCAACTTATGTGCTGTTAAAAGTAAATAAATATTGGTCCAAGGGGGTAATTGCATGTAATACATACTACTCCCTCCGTTTCGAATTACTTGTTGCAGAAATGGATGTATCTAGATGTATTTTAGTTCTAGATACATCCATATCCGAGACAAGTAATTCCGAACAGAGGGAGTAGTAACTAGAGTACCTCTGTCTCAAAATAATTGAAATTCTCAATTTGTCCCATGTCAATCTTATCTGATTGTTTATCCTTTTTTCTGTTATTTTACATGATTTGATTGGTGTTGTTTTTTAGTATAGAAATAAATCCGCATATAATGTAGACGCACCTCTATAGCACATTGCTGTCTTGGATCAAGATGAATAGTGCAGGTACTCCTGCAAAAATAATAATCATGTATAGCGCATGGCCAAAAAATGAATGGAGCTCGGCGCCTCATGTTCGCAGCATCGTGCCGCCAGGTCACCCACCCCAGAGTGTGTGGTGGCACACCGAGCGCCAAATAGATGGCATATGGTGTTGGCCTTCGTGTGTCGGCGCATACGGAGATGAGGCCGCTGCTCGAGACAACCACAGTAGTGTGATCGCACCGGGCGACATCAGTGATTTACAAACGCGGCGGTAGCGTTGTCCTTGGCCCTTGCGTCGCAACGAAGTGGAAGCCCGTGATGCGCACCTGGGCGCCCCTCACGTGCACCGGTAGACATATCTCCCCTTCACTCTCTCTCCCAGTTTGTCACCGTCTGTCACCATCATACACGTCGCCACCACCATCAGAAACAGAGCCATAACCTAACCAAAGCATCATATGGTTGTCCCCCATGCAAACGAATCCAAGACCCTATGCCCTGTTGTCCAGTAGATGCCTAAGATCCGCCATCAGATCCTCGTAACTGACGGCATCTTCTTCCATGATGGCGTTGTACAATGAAGGGTGGACGTCGACAAACTTGCTCTCTCTGATGGCAGTTGCACCTCCTTGACGGCCTCAATCATCCTGCTAAAGATGCTCAGCTCCTTGTCCATCAAGCCACACCTCTGCCTCTTCCTATTAAGAACAGGAACGTGAACAACAGCCTTCTCAGGACCATCAATGGTGATGGTCTCTGACTCCTAGATGTATGGATACTCAGACATAGGCAAACCGAGAGGTTCACTGGAGCCTATGGCATACTTGTCAGTAGCCTGCCCATAGGAGAACATTTGCTCTAGCTGTGAGTAGTTCTGTATGAAAGTGTTGAGAAACTCAGCATCCTTGGGGTTTTCCTAAGAAAGAAAAGAAATGTGATTAGTTGTGATTGACATGTTAGAGAAGCTCAAACAAATGGTATATGAGCTAACGGCGGCGTGGCCTTGCTAGTGCTATGCATCCGACATGATCGTGAAGTGTCATGATCAAATTGTGTGCCGCTAAGGTCTATGAACCTAGATATTTGGATCCATCTCGCTCTCCACTCCCTCTTCTAGAGGTGGTTGTATACCTGGGTCGAGGTGATCTCTTCGCCACATAACTCAAAGATCTGCTTCACAACAAAGTTCAAGTACACTTTATTGAAGCCCTTGTCAGTCCTCATCGCATTGGTTATGAGATCACACATGTTGTTAAGAACGAAGGTGGACACAAACAATTGTCGTTTCATTGAGTTCATCCCAGACATTTTTGCCTTCGTAGACTTGATATCTGCCTAATGTGAAGAAGCAACACCAACATTTGGCACCGTCAGCACAAATGTTGGCTGCCTAGCAAGCCCCTCAAAACACATATGAATCTGAAGGCATGTGCTCGTCAATCAGAAGCTGGGAGTCCTCGACATAGAATGACATGAATATGTTCTCAGATAAGATAATTGACTCACTAAAGTCCTGGATGTTCATGTATTATAAGAGGTCATGAATTAAAAATATCTTCGCCTTTTTTTCATGAATACAAAAAAGGTTCATTAGTAAAAAAGTTCGCGAACAATTTTTGAAAATCACATAGCATTTCTGACACCCAATTTTTTTGAAGAAATTGATTTTTTTAAATGATGGTATTTTTTTGAATGAGCGTTTTTTACTCTTCTAAATATTCTTTTTGAAAACATGAACACATTGTGAAAAAATGCAAACAATTTTTAAGAATGGAAACAGTTTTTAGAAGACATATATCTTTAAAATCTTCAGACTTTTCTTAAAACAAGAACAAAAATTGAAAAATCCAGGAAAATTTATAAAATGGGAATGTTTTTTGCAAATACTAACAATTTTTTAAAATGTGAACATTTATTTAATATTCTAAACATATTTGGAATACACAAACAAATTTTAAAAAATTCCAAACAATTTTTAGAAACAAGAACATTTTTGAAGAGCGTGAAATTTTATTGAAATTGTGAATGAATTTCGAAATTACAAACATGTTTTGAAAAACACGAACATTAAAAAAACATGAACACTATTTGAAATCCCGAACATTTTTTCAGATTTTAATTTTTTTCGAATTATGTGAATATTTGGAATAATATAGAAATAGAACAAATGAAAAAGAAAAGAAAAGACACAAAAACATGACCAAGAAAAGGAACCGCTTCAGGAACCTTCCATAAGGTTCCATAAATCGCTCGCTAGCTTTTTAATGGGCTGGCCCATCAATAGTGATGTAGCGGTAGACACGAGGCTTAGCGCTCAAGCTTAGTCCTCGCAGCAGCAGCTCCACCCGCCCCACTCGTAGCCTTGCCTGGCCACGTCGCAGCCTCGTAAGTGGCCGACGCAACATGAACTCTGTTCGCTCCTTCGTCGCATCATCGGTCATCGTCATAGTATCCTTACAACCATTGCGGCAACAACTCTGTCTACCTTGCTTGCGCGCGGCAACACCTCATGCACACCGCCATGCCACGTGGTAACGGCCTTCGGGGCACCACCTTGCAACGTCCCGAAGATAATCGCCAGATCATTGTAACAACAACTCTGCCGCTTCCCATGTAGCATCGTCGTGCGACTCTTGAAGAAACCTTCGGTGCTTTGCAGCAGTGCCGCCGCCCACAGAAAGAAATATGCCCTAGAGGCAATAATAAAGTTGTTATTTATATTTCCTTATATCATGATAAATGTTTACTATTCATGCTAGAATTGTATTAACCGGAAACTTAGTACATGTGTGAATACATAGACAAACAGAATGTCACTAGTATGCCTCTACTTGACTAGCTCGTTAATCAAAGATGGTTAAGTTTCCTAACCATAGACATGAGTTGTCATTTGATGAACATGATCACATCATTAGAGAATGATGTGATTGACTTGACCCATCCGTTAGCTTAGCACTATGATCGTTTAGTTTATTGCTATTGCTTTCTCCATGACTTATACATGTTCCTATAACTATGAGATTAAGCAACTCCTGAATACCGGAGGAACACTTAGTGTGCTATCAAATGTCACAACGTAACTGGGTGACTATAAAGATGCTCTACAGGTGTCTCTGATGGTGTTTGTTGAGTTGGCATAGATCAAGATTAGGATTTGTCACTCCGTGTATCGAAGAGGTATCTCTTGGCCCTCTCGGTAATGCACATCACTATAATCCTAGCAAGCAATGTGACTAATGAGTTAGTTGCGGGATGATGCATTACAGAACAAGTAAAGAGACTTGCCGGTAACGAGATTGAACTAGGTATTGAGATACCGACGATCGAATCTCAGGCAAGTAACATACCGATGACAAAGGGAACAACGTATGTTGTTATGCGGTTTGACCGATAAAGATCTTTGTAGAATATGTAGGAACCAATATGAGCATCCAGGTTCCGCAATTGGTTATTGATCGGAGATGAGTCTCGATCATGTCTACATAATTCACGAACCCGTAGGGTCCGCACGCTTAACGTTCGATGACGATCGGTATTATGAGTTTATGGGTTTCTGATGTACCGAAGGTAATTCAGAGTCTCGGATGTGATCACGGACATGACGAGGAGTCTCGAAATGGTAGAGACATCAAGATCGATATATTAGAAGGCTATGTTTGGACATCGGAATGGTTCCAGATGAGTTTGGGCATTTACCGGAGTACCGGGGGGGTTACCGGAACCCCTCGGGGAGTCAATGGGACTTATTGGGACTTAGTGGGAGAAAGGAGGAGGCGGCCAGGTGGAGGGCGCGCCCCCCAAGCCCAATCCGAATTGGTTGGGGGCTGCCCCCCCCCCTTTCCTTCCCTCTCTCTCCCTCTTCCTTCTTCTCCTACTCCTACTAGGAAGGGGGGAAACCTACTCCTACTGGGAGTAGGACTCCCACCCTTGGATGCGCCCTATGACGGCCGGCCCTCCCCTCCTCCACTCCTTTATATACGGGGGAGGGGGGCACCCCATAGACACACAAGTTGGTTGTTCAGCCGTGTGCTCTGCCCCCACCACAGAATTCCACCTCGGTCATATCGTTGTAGTGCTTAGGCGAAGCCCTGCGTCGGTAACTTCATCATCACTGTCATCACGCCGTCGTGCTGACAAAACTCTCCCTCGGCCTCAACTGGATCAAGAGTATCAGGGATGTCACCGAGCTGAACGTGTGCAGATCGCGGAGGTGCCGTGTGTTCGGTACTTATTCCGTTGGATCGCGAAGATGTTTTATTACATCAACCACGTTTCATAACGCTTCCGCTTTCAGTCTACGAGGGTACGTAGACATACTCTCCCCCTCTCGTTGCTATGCATCTCCTAGATAGATTTTGCATGATCGTAGATTTTTTTGAAATACTGCGTTCCCCAATAGTGGTATCAGAGCCAGGTCTATGCGTAGATGTTATATGCACAAGTAGAACACAAAGGAGTTATGGGCGTGGGTATATACATATTGCTTGTCGTCACTAGTTGATTCTTGATTCAACGGTATTGTTGGATGAAGCGGCTCAGACCGACATTACGCGTACGCTTACGCGAGACTGGTTCTACCGACGTGCTTCGCACACAGGTGGCTAGTGGGTGTCTGTTTCTCCAACTTTAGTTGAATCGGTTTCAATGAACAGGGTTCATTCTGAAGATCAAAAAGCAATCACTATACTACATTGTGGTTTTTGATGCGTAGGTAAGAACGGTTCTTGCTAAGCCCGTAGCAGCCACGTAAAACTTGCAACAACAGAGTAGAGGATGTCTAACTTATTTTTGCAGGGCATGTTGTGATGTGATATGGTCAAGATGTGATTATATAAATTGTTGTACGAGATGATCATGTTTTGTAACACAGTTATCGGCAACTGGCAGCAGCCATATGGTTGTCGCTTTATTGTATGAAATGCAATCGTCATGTAATTGCTTTACTTTATCACTAAGCGGTAGCGACAGTCATAAAAGAAATAGTTGGCGAGACGACAACGATGCCACGATGGAGATCAAAGGTGTCAAGCCGGTGACGATGGTGATCAGGACGGTGCTTTGGAGATGGAGATCAAAGGCACAAGATGATGATGGCCATATGATATCACTTATATTGATTGCATGTGATGTTTATCCTTTATGCATCTTATTTTGCTTAGTATGGCGGTAGCATTATAAGATGATCTCTCACTAAATTTCAAGGTATAAGTGTTCTCCCTGAGTAAGCACCGTTGCTACAGTTCGTCGTGCCGAGACACCACGTGATGATCGGGTGTGATAAGCTCTACGTTCACATACAACGGGTGCAAGCCAGTTTTGCACAAGCAGAATACTCGGGTTAAACTTGACGAGCCTAGCATATGCAGATATGGCTTCGGAACACTGAGACCGAAAGGTCGAGCATGAATCATATAGTAGATATGATCAACATAGTGATGTTCACCATTGAAAACTACTTCATCTCACGTTATGATCGGATATGGTTTAGTTGATATGGATCATGTGATCACTTAGATGATTAGAGGGATGTCTATCTAAGTGGGAGTTCTTAAGTAATATGATTAACTGAACTTTAATTTATCATGAACTTAGTACCTGATAGTATTTTGCATGTCTATGTTGTTGTAGATATATGGCCTGTGTTGTTGTTCCATTGAATTTTAATGCATTCCTAGAGAAAGCTAAGTTGAAAGATGATGGTAGCAATTACACGGACTGGGTCCGTAACTTGAGGACTATCCTCATTGCTACATAGAAGAATTACGTCCTGGAAGCACCGCTGGGTGACAAGCCTACTGCAGATGCTGCTGACAACGTTAAGAACGTCTGGCAGAGCAAAGATGATGACTACTCGATAGTTCAGTGTGCCATGCTTTACGGCTTAGAACCGGGACTTCAACGACGTTTTGAACGTCATGGAGCATATGAGATGCTCCAGGAGTTGAAGTTAATATTTCAAGCAAATGCCCAGATTGAGAGATATGAAGTCCCCAATAAGTTCTACAGCTGCAAAATGGAGGAGAATATTTCTGCCAGTGAACATATACTCATAATGTCTGGGTACCACAACCACTTGACTCAGTTGGGAGTTAATCTTCCTGATGATAGTGTCATTGACAGAGTTCTTCAATCACTGCCACCAAGCTACAAGAGCTTTGTGATGAACTATAATATGCAAGGGATGGATAAGACAATTCCCGAGCTCTTCTCAATGCAAATGTTGCAGAGGTAGAAATCAAGAAGGAGCATCAAGTGTTGATGGTCAACAAGACAACCAGTTTTAAGAAGAAGGGCAAAGGGAAGAAGGGAACTTCAAGAAGAAGAACAAGCAAGTTGCTGCTCAAGTGAAGAAGCCCAAGTCTGGACCTAAGCTTGAGACTGGGTGCTTCTACTGCAAAGGGACTGGTCACTGGAAGCGGAACTGCCCCAAGTATTTGGCGGATAAGAAGGATGGCAAAGTGAAAGGTATATTTGATATACATGTTATTGATGTGTACCTTACTAATGCTCACAGTAGTACCTGGGTATTTGATACTGGTTCTGTTGCTAATATTGGCAACTCAAAACAGGGGCTACGGATTAAGCCAAGATTGGCTAAGGACGAGGTGATGATGCGCGTGGGAAATGGTTCCAAAGTCGATGTGATCGCCGTCGGCACGCTACCTCTACATCTACCTTCTGGATTAGTTTTAGACCTGAATAATTGTTATTTGGTGTCAACGTCACTAGTAGAAAACAGGGCTTTGGTCCAGGCCGGATCAGCCCATTAGTCCCGGTTCAGTCCAGAACCGGGACCAATGGGGGCATTGGTCCCGGTTCATGAGCCCAGGGGGCCGGCCGGGACACGTGGGCCATTGGTCCCGGTTGGTGGGATGAACCGGGACCAATGGGCCTCGCTCCTGGCCCACCACCATTGGTCCCGGTTGGTGGCTTGAACCGGGACCAAAGGCTCCCCTTTAGTCCCGGTTCATGCCACCAACCGGGACCAATGAAGTGCCTATATATACCCCCTCGCGTAAGAGCAGAGCACACTGCTCTATTTTTTTCTGGCCGAGGGGGAGAGGGCTTGGTGGTGCTCTAGCTCACCTCCTATGCACACAAGGTGTTCGATGGAATGCCCGAGCCACACTACTTAAGCTTTCTCCTCTCCAAGCTCGACCTCCAAGCTCCATTTTCCACAATATTTTTCTAGGTTTAGCGGTCCGTCATGCCCCGTCCCCGTCTTCAGCGCCGTCGATCACCCGCGCCGAGCTCATCGCCGGCACCACCGTGGTGAGCCTCTTGTTCTTATCTTCTTTTTGAAAGGAAAAATATTCTTACTTGTATGTTTACATAAATACTTGTATTATTTTCTTACTTTTATTATTGCATCTTATATAGTGCGATGATTTTGGTATCTGCCCCCGTTGGTCCTCGTCCTGTCTATGATTCGGATGTGGTATATATATTATCTTTATAACTATTGGTTCATTTATTGTTTATGAAAATTATGCCGACCAACATGACATAGATTTTATTTATGTTGGATGTATGTGAATCGGAAATGCCAACCGACCCTATTGTAGAGAGGTTAAATTTAGTTGAAGAAGAAAACAATTTGTTGAAGGAAAAAATAAAAAAAATTGAGGAGGAGAAGATGATATTGGAGTTTCATGTTGCGGATGTCGTCGATGATCACAAGATCAAGATGGATGCAATGCGCTTGAAGATTAGAAAGATTAGAAAATATGCCATTCATACCGAGGCTTGGTATCATTATGCCGTTGGATCAATTGTTACCTTGGTTGCGATTATGATCGCATTTGTTTTCGCATTGAAATGTTTTACATAGTTTCAATGTATGGTTTAATTAATTAGATGCTCTGGAGAGCTATATGTTGTTAGATGAGAACTATGTATGCACTTTGGTTTTAATGTGATGATGAACTTCTATTAATTTGGACACATAATTATATAATGCACGCAGATGAACCGGCAATGGATGTACGGTGACAGACACACCCGCGAGTACATTAAGGGCGTGCATGAGTTTCTTGATGCGGCTGAGGCAAACAAGCAGAATGGTTTTATGTGTTGTCCATGCACTGAATGTGGGAATACGAGGTCTTACTCTAACCGGAAAATCCTTCACTCCCACCTGCTTTACAAGGGTTTCATGCCACACTATAATGTTTGGACGAGGCACGGAGAAATAGGGGTTATGATGGAAGACGACGAAGAAGAAGACTACGATGACAACTATGTGCCCCCTGAATACAGTGATGCTGCAACAGGGGGAGCTGGTGAAGATCAAGAGGAACCAGATGATGTGCCTAATGATGCTGCAACGGGTGAAGCTGCTGAAGATCAAGAGGAACCAGACGATGTGCCCGATGATGATGATCTCCGCCGGGTCATTGTCGATGCAAGGACGCAATGCATTAGTCAAAAGGAGAAGTTGAAGTTCGATCGCATGTTAGAGGATCACAAAAAAGGGTTATACCCCAATTGCGAAGATGGCAACACAAAGCTCGGTACCGTACTGGAATTGCTGCAGTGGAAGGGAGAGAATGCTGTGGCTGACAAAGGATTTGAGAAGCTACTGAAAATATTGAAGAAGAAGCTTCCAAAGGATAATGAATTGCCCGATAGTACATACGCAGCAAAGAAGGTCGTATGCCCTCTAGGATTGGAGGTGGAGAAGATACATGCATGCCTTAATGACTGCATCCTCTACCGCGGTGCATATAAGGATCTGAACGCATGCCCGATATGCGGTGCATTGCGGTATAAGATCAGACGAGATGACCCTGGTGATGTTGATGGCGAGCCCCCCAGGAAGACGGTTCCTGCGAAGGTGATGTGGTATGCTCCTATAATACCACGATTGAAACGTCTGTTCAAAAACGAAGAGCATGCCAAGTTGATGCGATGGCACAGTGAGAACCGAAAGAAAGACGGGAAGTTGAGAGCACCCGCTGACGGGTCACAGTGGAGAAAAATCGAGAGAAAGTACTGGGATGAGTTTGCAAAGGACCCAAGGAATGTATGGTTTGCTTTAAGCGTGGATGGCATTAATCCTTTCGGGGAGCAGAGCAGCAATCACAGCACCTGGACCGTGACTCTATGTATGTATAACCTTCCTCCTTGGATGTGCATGAAGCGGAAGTTCATTATGATGCCAGTTCTCATCCAAGGCCCTAAGCAACCCGGCAACGAAATTGATGTGTACCTAAGGCCATTAGTTGAAGAACTTTTACAGCTGTGGAATGAAAACGGTGTACGTACGTGGGATGAGCACAGACAGGAGGAATTTAACCTTAAGGCGTTGCTGTTCGTGACCATCAACGATTGGCCCGCTCTCAGTAACCTTTCAGGACAGACAAACAAAGGATACCACGCATGCACGCACTGTTTAGATGACACTGAAAGTATATACCTGGACAAATACAGGAAGAATGTGTACCTGGGCCATCGTCGATTTCTTCCGACCAACCATCAATGTCGAAAGAAAGGCAAGCATTTCAAAGGCGAGGCAGATCACCGGAAGAAGCCCGCCATGCGCACCGGTGATCACGTGCTTGCTATGGTCAATGATTTACACTACGTAATCTTTGGAAAGGATCCCGGTGGACTAGCTGTTCCGAATGACGCTGAGGGACACGCACCCATGTGGAAGAAGAAATCTATATTTTGGGACCTACCCTACTGGAAAGACCTAGAGGTCCGCTCCTCAATCGACGTGATGCACGTGACGAAGAACCTTTGCGTGAATCTGCTAGGCTTCTTGGGCGTGTATGGGAAGACAAAAGATACACCCGAGACACGGGAGGACCTGCAACGTTTGCACGAAAAAGACGGCATGCCTCCAAAGCAATATAAAGGTCCTACCAGCTACGCTCTTACAAAAGAAGAGAAAGAAATCTTCTTTGAATGCCTGCTCAGTATGAAGGTCACGACTGGCTTCTCGTCGAATATAAAGGGAATAATAAATATGCCAGAGAAAAAGTTTCAGAACCTAAAGTCTCATGACTGCCACGTGATTATGACACAACTGCTTCCGGTTGCATTGAGGGGGCTTCTACCAGAAAACGTCCGATTAGCCATTGTGAAGCTATGTGCATTCCTCAATGCAATCTCTTAGAAGGTAATCGATCCAGAAATCGTACCAAGGCTAAGGAGTGATGTGGCACAATGTCTTGTCAGTTTCGAGCTGGTGTTCCCACCATCCTTCTTCAATATCATGACACACGTCCTAGTTAATCTAGTCGACGAGATTGTCATCCTGGGGCCCATATTTCTACACAATATGTTCCCCTTTGAGAGGTTCATGGGAGTCCTAAAGAAATATGTCCGTAACCGTGCTAGGCCAGAAGGAAGCATCTCCATGGGCCATCAAACAGAGGATGTTATCGGGTTTTGTGTTGACTTCATTCCTGGCCTTAAGAAGATAGGTCTCCCTAAATCGCGGTATGAGGGGAGACTGACTGGAAAAGGCACTCTTGGAAGTGACTCAATAATATGCAGGGACGGATATTCTTGGTCTCAAGCACACTACACAGTTCTACATAACTCTACCTTGGTGACCCCGTATGTCGATGAACACAAGAACAGTCTGCGCTCCAAACACCCGGAGCAGTGCGACGACTGGATTACATGTGAACACATCAGGACTTTCAGCAGTTGGTTGGAAACACGTCTCAGAGGTGACAACACTGTTTGTGATGAGTTGTACTTGTTGTCCAGGGGACCATCTTTGACTGTATTGACTTACAAAGGATACGAGATAAATGGGAATACATTTTACACGATCGCCCAAGATCAAAAGAGCACCAACCAAAACAGCGGTGTCCGCTTTGATGCAGCAACCGAGAGCGGAAAGGACACATATTATGGTTACATAGTGGACATACGGGAACTTGACTATGGACCTAATTTTAAGGTCCCTTTGTTTAAGTGCAAATGGGTCAATCTGTTAGGCGGCGGGGTACATGTAGACCCACAGTACGGAATGACAATAGTGGATCTGAAAAATCTTGGGTACACTGACGAACCGTTCGTCCTAGCCAATGATGTGGCACAGGTTATCTATGTGAAGGACATGTCTACCAAACCGAGAAAAAGAAAAGATAAGGAAGCGAATACATCATACGATGAGCCAAAGCGCCACATAGTTCTTTCAGGAAAAAGGGACATCCTGGGAGTGGACGGCAAGACAAACATGTCTGAAGATTATGAAAAGTTTCATGAAATTCCTCCCTTCAATGTCAAGGCTGACCCAAGCATCCTGATAAACGATGAAGATTATCCATGGTTACGGCGCAATAAGCAAATGACACAAGCGAAGAAAAAGTGAAGACTTTCTCCCACAACTATTATGATGATACCATGCCAACTATGTAACACACGAGTATGCTATGCCAATAGATGATCTTTCGCCCGAAACCCTGATACTTCGAAAGAGATTGTCCGTTTTGTACACGAAGTGCATCCAGTTTTTGCCGTAACCATCTCAACTTTGTTGCACATACTATGTGGGTGAAATGATGATACCATGCCAACTTTCAACCTTTTCAGAGTTCATTTGAAATGCTTTTCAATTTCAGGGTCTTATAGCTCAAAAAATCAGTAAATGCATGAAAAATAACAAATGAAGTCAGAAATGGTTGAAAATTGATGATGTGTCTTTGAATGGTGCATTTTGAACACAGAAAAAAAATATGGAGTTCAAATAAGTTCAAGAAAATGAAATCCCTTTGTAACAGATGATCTTTCGTCCGAAACCCTGATACTTCGAAAGAGATTGTCCATTTTGTACACGAAGTGCATCCAGTTTTTGCCGTAACCATCTCAACTTTGTTGCACATGCTATGTGGGTGAAATGATGGTACCATGCCAACTTTTAACCTTTTCGGAGTTCATTTGAAATGCTTTTCAATTTCAGGGTCTTATAGCTCAAAAAAATCAGTAAATGCATGAAAAATAACAAATGAAGTCAGAAAGGGTTGAAAATTGATGATGTGTCTTTGAATGGTGCATTTTGAACACAGAAAAAAATATGGAGTTCAAATAAGTTCAAGAAAATGAAATCCCTTTGTAACAGATGATGTTTCGTCCGAAACCCTGATACTTCGAAAGAGATTGTCCGTTTTGTACACGAAGTGCATCCAGTTTTTGACGTAACCATCTCAACTTTGTTGCACATGCTATGTGGGTGAAATGATGATACCATGCCAACTTTCAACCTTTTCGGAGTTCATTTGAAATGCTTTTCAATTTCAGGGTCTTATAGCTCAAAAAAGCAAAAGGAATCAACTAAAAAGTTTTTATAAACCTCTAGTATTTTTGAAACTAAACTTATATAAAATTTATGCAACTTATCTTCAGAAAGTATTTTTTGTTCAACACATTAATAGCAAAAAGAATTTAATAGCAAAAAAATAACAAAATTTGTTTTTGATTAAAACAGATATTAAAAATAACCTAAAATTACCAAATAGAGTATAATGATAAAACACTGTAATATTAAGTAGCAGGAAAAAGAATCACTCAAAAATCTAAGTTCATAGTAAAGTTAGTCATAACCTAGTGATTCACATACATTTTAAAACTATAAGTATTTAGTACAAATAAAAAAATAAAAAGCAAAAAATAAAACAAAAGAAGAAAACAAAAAAATTCAAATTTTAAAACTAATGGCACTAACAGAAAGTTTATAATTTTTGTGACCTAAAAGCAAAAAGAAATCACTAAAAAACTATAAGTATAGTACAAATAAAAAAAAGCAAAAAAGAAAACAAAAGAAGAAAACAAAAAAAATCAAAATTTAAAACTAATGGCACTAACAGAAAGTTTATAATTTTTGTGACCTAAAAGCAAAAATAAATCACTAAAAAACTATAAGTATTTAGTACAAATAAAAAATAAAAAGCAAAAAAGAAAACAAAAGAAGAAAACAAAAAAATGCCACCTACTAGGCCTCCACGGCCTGAATACGCTTAGAAACCCTTCCATGGGTCAGGATTCAAGCCCGCAGAAGGCCCAGCAGGCCCAACAGGCATAGCAGTGCACAGATTAGGCCCGTAAGCCTGCAATAGAGAGGAGCTCGAGAGGGATGTGGCAGCGAGGCTTATAAACCGCGCCAGCATAGGGCGTTTGGTCCCGAGCTCGAGAGGGATGTTCCGAGCCCCTCTCAACTAGCGAGGTGGGACTAAACTTACGACCGCACCGCGCCAGCATAGGGCGTTTGGTCCCGGTTGGTAGCACCAATCGGGACTAAAGGGATGCATTGGTACCGGTTCGTAACACCAACCGGGACGAATGCCCCCCTTTAGTCCCGGTTGGTGCGACCAACCGGGACCAAACGCCTTTGCTTCCTGCCCTTTGGGCTGCCAAAAAGAGGCCTTTGGTCCCGGTTGGTAGCACCAACCGGGACCATAGGTGCGCATTCGTCCCGGTTCGTGCGACGAACCGGGACCATAGGTCCACCTATATAAGCCCACACTTGCGAAAATTTCGCCAACTGCTCCATTCCCCATCGCCGACGCCACCAGGCTGCTCGTCCTCCTCGTCGCTGTCGCCGCGCCCTGCCCCATCCCCGCATGCTTGCCGTCGCCGCGCCCTGCCCCGTCGCCGTCGCCGCGCCCTGTTGTTGTCGTTGTCGTCGCGCCCTCCTGCCCGTCGCCGGTCGCCCTACCCCGAGCCTGCTGCCGTCCACCCTGCCTCAAGCCCCGCCTCCTCGTCCCCGTCGCCGTGTGCCGCCCCGAGCCCGCCGCCGTCCCCGTCGCCGTGTGCCACCCCGAGCCCGTCGTCCCCGTCACCGCGTGCCGCGCGCCCCACGCACGCCGTCCCCATCGCCGGCATCCCCGAGCCCGCCGTCCTCCTTCCCGTCGCTGGCCTCCTCTGCCCGTCGCCGCCCGCCCCCAGTGAGCTCCCCCCTTTCCCATCCCCGTCACCGACGACGCCACCCATTGCCGCCGCTGCTCTCTGTGTATATATGTTCATATATGCAAAAGTTACATTTTTAGAAAATCATCTATATATGTTCATATATGCAAAAGTTCTATATGAATGTGGCTATATGTATGTTCATGGAAAATAATTTTGCTCGATGATCTTTTTGTTCACGATGTTCATATTTTTTTTTCATGTATGTATGAATGTGGATATGAATTGTACCTATGATGTTTTTTATTCATAGATGAATATGCATGTGGCTATGTATGTGTATGTGGCTATGTGAATATGCAAAGAAGAGGAGATGAAGAAGATGATATATTTTCTTATTCGTGGGTGTGTCGAGAGGGTCGTCGATAACTTTAGTGCATTTTAGGTTATTTTCATTTTAGGTCATTTTAGGTCGTGGGTGTGTCGAGAGGGCGGCCGAGGGGTCGAGGGTCATCGAACATGAGAGGGGGATGATAGATGATGATGAGGGGGGAGGGGGGACGTCGGACATTCATGAGAGTGGCGGGGAAGAAGGGGAAGAAGAGGGAGAAGAAGAGGAGAGGAAGTCTTCTCCTCTATTCTTTCTCCTCCTCTATTCTTTCTTCTCTTCTTTTTCCTTCTTCTTCCTATATGTATTAGTTTTTTTATTTAGGTTGTTAATTAGTAGATATTAATTTTGTTCATATATGTATGGATGCATGTGATATGTATGTATGTATGTATGTATGTATCAGGTATGTCGTTGTCGATATACCCCCTACCCGATAACTTCGACATGAGGGGGTCGAGAGGGGGTCTAGAGTCGCCGAGGGGTCGAGGGTCGTCGAACATGAGAGGAAGAAGAGGATAAAAAAAGAAGAGGAAGAAGGAAAAAAAGAGGAGAAGAAAGAATAGAGGAGAAGATTTCCTCTATTCTTTCTTCTCCTCTTTTTTTTCTTCTTCTTCTTCCTCTTTTTTTATCGGGAACGAGGGTCGTCGAGGGTCGCCGAGCGGTAGAGGATACCCTGAATAGCAAGTATCGTCGGTGTGAGATACATGTGGCCGTCGGTGTCGGACACTACATCCACATCCCACAAGTGACGCGGGCTTCGACGCCCATGTCACTTGTGGGACGTGGATGTAGTGTCCGACACCGACAACCACATGTATCTCACACCCACGATACTTGCTATTTAGGGTTTCCTCTAC
>NC_057812.1:635536322-635578723 GCF_018294505.1 Triticum aestivum
GGGCTTCGACGCCCACGTCACTTGTGGGACGTGGATGTAGTGTCCGACACCGACGGCCACATGTATCTCACACCCACGATACTTGCTATTTAGGGTTTCCTCTACCGCTCGGTGACCCTCGACGACCCTCGTTCCCGATAAAAAGAAAGAGGAAGAAGAAGAAAAAAAGAGGAGACTCCTCTATTCTTTCTTCTCCTGTTTTTTTTCTTCTTCCTCTTCTTTTTTTATCCTTGAAGCGTTGTCGAGGCCACCGCAAACCCTAGAGAAGCAGCGTCGAGGCCACCCCAAACCCTAGAGAAGCAGCGTTGAGGCCACTAATTAATATTAGTTCTACGTTTGCCACTAATATATCCATCTGTCATGTTTGAATAATAATTGCCATGTTGTCAATATTTGTAGAAACTATGGACACCGCCCAAGACGAAGTACAAGAAGAGTTGTTGGGGGACATAATCGCACGAGGAAGTGATGCCGTCGTCTCGTTGTTTCTCAACGACACCGATGGTCTGGAAGCAGCTGGCTATGATTATGATGGCTCCGGTGACCTAATGCCGGTGCAAGAAGGAGACCGTGAGGACGGCTCCGGTGACCCAATGCCGGTGCAAGAAGGAGACCGTGATGACGTCTCCGGTGACCGAACCGAGTCCGGCCAGGTATATATATTAGTTAAGCTTCTGCTGACTAGCTAATTGATGCATTCATTGTTTTGGTATGTACACATATTAATTAAGTCTTTGTTCTTTTTTCTAGCCCTCCGGGTCGAGCACAACTTCGGTAAAGAGATGAGGCCCAAAGAAAAAGTTGAGCTCGGATGAAAAGTTTGAGATCATAGCAATCGCGCCCGACGGCCAACCGATTGAACCCCTCCGGACGAAGAGCGCATTTGTTGCTCAGTGCAGGGTTTTGGTTAGGGACAAGATCCCGATCAGCATCCAGCAATGGTTAAAGCCGGCTACAGAAGACCCCGAGGTGTCTTATGTCAATGATATGCAGAAAAATGATCTTTGGACTGAGCTGAAGTCAAATTTCACCCGACCGCCAGAGGATGATCCAGAGAAGCCAGTTAAAGAGCAATTAATCAAGTCTTTTGCTCTTAAGAGGATGGCAGAACTATTCAGGAGGTGGAAGAAAGAGCTAAATAAGTTTGTCAAAAATAAAGGGACACCAGAATTCAAGGGCGGATATGAGAAGATCAGAGATCACTGGCCCGCATTTGTGGCCCACAAGACATCGGAAAAGAGTAAGAAGATGTTGGCGACAAACAAGCAAAATGCTGCGAAGAAGAAGCATCACCATCGCACGGGGTCAGGTGGCTACCTCGTAGCCCGGCCTAAGTGGGCCAAGACTGAGAATGATCTGGTTGATAAAGGGATCGAACCAGAGACAATTAACTGGCCAGACCGTTGCCGAACTTGGTTCTTCGGGGCTGGCGGAACCTTGGACCCTGTAACAGGGAAGTGCATTTGGACGAACGATCAAATGGACATACCAGTCGGGAAGCTTCAGCAGTATATCGAAGTAGCGCAACAAGGGACGTTCTTTCCATACAGAGAGAATGACGAGCTCACAATGGCCCTCGGGAATCCTGAGCACCCTGGACGGACACGAGGCATGCCAGGCTCCATTCCGTGGAAGGTTGGGTTTCCGGACGCAGGCGGTTACAAATCCCAGGAGAGGAGGAAAAAATTGCAGCAGACCCAAATGCAGGCGCTGCAAGCAAGGGTACAAGCGATAGAGGAACGAGAAGCAAATCGCAGCAAACGTACTGCCAAAGCTTCCCCCGAAGCTACCCCGCCATCTCAGCGGAGAAGCAGTGTGGCTTCCACCGAGTTGCTTCAGCCGGAGCATGCCTTGACGGCTCCTGCCAGCTATCCCGTGGATGCTATCACGGAGTCTCAAAATTGCGACCTTATGACGCAATGGATGAATTTGAAGGTCAAGGCGGCTGTTGTCTCTGTTTATCCTACTGAACCCGGTGCAACTTTTCACTGCCAGCCGATTCCAGAAGGATATGCTAGGGTGATGATGGATGAAATAACAGAGGGATTTGAGGACCTCCAGCTTGACCATCCTACCGGTGAAGGGGAGACTAGGCTGGGGTCTGCTCTGAAGACTCCATGCCTATGGCGGAAGGAGCTCATCAACCTTCCTAACTGGACGCCTCCGCCTCCTCCTCCTCCTCCGGCAAGTCAGGGCACTCCGCCTCCTCCACCGCCTCCTCCTCCGGCAAGTCAGGGCACTCCGCCTCCTCCACCGCCTCCTCCTCCGCCGAGTCAGGGCACTCCGCCTCCTCCACCGCCTCCTCCTCCGGCGAGTGACGATCAGGGCACTCGACTGGCTCCTTCTCCGGCGCGTGGCGGCACTCCGCCTCCTTCTCCGCCTGCGCCGACGTGCCCGAGCAGCCAGCATCCTCCTTCTCCGCCTCGTTAGCAAGGGAGGAAGAGACCTGCCGCCACTCCGGCTGCTCCGGCGCGTCGTAGTCCTTCTCCTCCACCTCGTAAGCAAGTAAAGAAGACAACCGCTCCGTCTGCTCTGCCGGCGTCTAGCAGTACAGCCAGAGGCAGGAGGAAATACAGATTCGGTCCTTCTCTGAAGACTCCAGAGAAGTTACCATACGAGAGGACCCCGGGGAGAACGCCGAGATCGCACGAGAAGTGAGGAACTACTTTGAAGGGGTGAAAGCAAAGAAACATCCACCTCCGGAGGAGAAGGTAGATCCGGTGAAAGCGAAGCGCACTCTGGCTGCCCTGACAAAACCACTCAAGTCTCCGCCGAACGGAAACTATGAGCACATTATTGGAAAGGAATTTGCCGAAGCGGAGTGGTCGGGAAGTACTATCAGTGATCAAAGGCTGAAAGAACGATGAGCTGGGAAACAAATTGCCCAGCTCGGCAAACAAGCGAAGCAATCGTGCCCCCCGCTCAAGGTGCCTAGCGACAACGTCGCTAATGATTCGAGGATTGTGCCCGGTTATAGCAATCTTGGCGATTACCTGCCCGACGATGTACATTATGATTTCATGGAGGTGCAGATACAAAGATACGAGTACGGGAAGCCTCTCGTCAAAGATGAAAGATCTCTATCAACGATGATGCGAAGATTGCATGATTGGTACTTGAAAATCTATAGAGACTCTGGGGGGAGGAGTACTTTGTATGTGAAAGTTAAAAAGGAGCATGACCTCATTGGAATTGAACTGTTGCCTGTTCCATTTGAGGAGTTCTTTCAGTTTTTCAATCAATTGGCCCTCGATAAAACAACGGTCACCTGCTACTATCTGTAAGTAGTACTACTTTTGTCATTAAGTCTCTCTATATAGCTCAGCTCTTTCATTGCATGTATTTATAATCATCCTGACTATACTATGCAGATTGAAGATCGCCGAATTGAACAATAGACAAGTCGGTGATATTGGGTTCATTAACACATATCTCATAGATGCAACTCAGGTTAAATTTCATGCTGCAGATACCGAGGCCAACTTGCTACGATCGTTGGTAATAAATGAAAACAAAGATATAATACTCTTTCCTTACAACTTCAGGTGAGTGTTACTGTCTTGTGCGTATTCGGTTTCCCTTATATATTAGTCAAGGTTATAGTAATGTAATTGATGAGTTATGCATGCGTGTGCAGTTACCACTATATTCTCCTAGAGATTAAGCTTGAGCAGGGACTAGTAACCGTCTTAGACTCAAGACGAAAAGATCCCCAGGACTATGCGGACATGACTCAAATGCTCGAGAAGTAAGTTAAATCGATCATTATCCACCATATCAGCAACTTTGTTCATTTCCTGATATATCAAGTAATTGTTTTCTTTGTCTGGCAGGGTTTGGAAAAAATTCTCCGAAAAAGCTCCAAGACTCCCGAAGAAGCTGCAATTTAGACACCCGAAAGTAAGTACTATAGTAGCATGTTCCGCGCATCTCCTATTGATTCAAGCGCTAGTTTCATCAATACCATTTGGCATTCTTGCTTATCAGTTTGATTGACCTCTATTTCTTGTAAAGTGGTTGTGGCAGGAACAAGGGAATAATTTCTGTGGATACTACGTTTGCGAGTCCATCCGCCACACGACCTGTGAGCGGGGCTACACTGACGAACAATATGAAGTACGTAAATAACGACATTCACAATTTTATTTTATTACCATCATTTGTGTTGAGTTTCATTCATTCATATATACATGTATTGACCCCCTTCTTCAAATTAGATGTTTCGGAAGCGGGATGAACTCCTAGCACCAGCTCGCATGCGAGCAATTCAAGAGGAATTGGCGGCATTCTTTCTTGACCACGTGATCGCTGAAGACGGAGAATACTATGTGGACCATGAGTCCGTATGATTATATTTGTAAGAGATAATTATTGTATATATGTAGCCGGTAGTGTCGGATAGATATACGAGAACTTGTTGTTCGATCAATCTCTCGGAGAAGGAGAGGTGGTCGATATCACTTCTCTCTGTATGCATATATGTTCATGACGATCTTCTGTTTCCTTCGTTTGCTTACTAGCTAGCTAGCGTGTCTAGTCCTCTCTATACGTATGTATAGTACGTAGCGTCGACCAAGCGCGGACATAAGAGAGGACACTTCTCTCTATTAATTATAGCTAGCTAACAAAATATATGAAACACCTAAATTAACCCCCAAAACCCCCAACCCCCCCCCCTTTCAAAAAAAACAAAAACCCCAGCCACAGAAATACTGATGCGTGGATGCCTATTGGTCCCGGTTGGTGCCACCAACCGGGACCAAAGGGTCTCCTGCCTGGGCTCCGCGCACAGGCCACGTGGAGGCCCATCTGTCCCGGTTCTAGATTGAACCGGGACTAAAGGGACAGGGCATTAGTACCGACCCTTTAGTCCTGGTTCAGGAACCGGGACAAAAGGCCCTTACGAACCGGGACAACAGGCCCTTTTTCTACCAGTGCGTTAAGCATGAACATTATATCTGGATCTTGTTGGATGCGAGACGGTTATTCATTTAAATCAGAGAATAATGGTTGTTCTATTTATATGAGTAATATCTTTATGGTCATGCACCCTTGATGAGTGGTCTATTTTTACTAAATCTTGATAGTAGTGATACACATATTCATAGTATTGAAGCCAAAAAATATAAGTTTAATAATGATAGTGCAACTTATTTGTGTCACTGCTGTTTAGGTCATATATTGGTGTAAAGCGCATGAAGAAACTCCATGTTGATGGGCTTTTGGAATCACTTGATGGTTGCGAACCATGCCTCATGGGCAAGATGACTAAGACTCCGTTCTCTAGAACAATGGAACGAGCAACAGACTTATTGGAAATTATACATACTGATGTATGCGGTCCAATGAGTGTTGATGCTCGTGGCGGGTATCGTTACTTTCTGACCTTCACAGATGATTTGAGCAGATATGGGTATATCTACTTGATGAAACATAAGTCTGAAACATTTGGAAAGTTCAAAGAATTTCGGAGTGAAGTGGAAAATCATCGTAACAAGAAAATTAAGTTTCTACGATCTAATCGTGGAGTAGAATATTTGAGTTACGAGTTTGGTCTTCATTTGAAACAACACGGAATAATTTCGCAACTCATGCCACCTGGAACACCACAGCGTAATGGCGTGTCCGAATGTCGTAACCGCACATTATTAGATATGCTGCAATCTATGGTGTCTCTTACTGATTTACCGCTATCATTTTTGGGTTATGCTTTAGAGACGGCTGCATTCATGTTAAATAGGGCACCATCGAAATCCGTTGAGATGACACCTTATGAATTGTGGTTTGGCAAGAAACCCAAGTTGCCGTTTCTTCAAGTTTGGGGCTGCGATGCTTATGTGAAAAAGCTTCAACCTGATAAGCTCGAACCCAAATCGGAGAAATGTGTCTTCATAGGATACCCAAAAGAGACTGTTGGGTACACCTTCTAACATAGATCCGAAGGCAAGATATTCGTTGCTAAGAATGGATCCTTTCTAGACAAGGAGTTTCTCTCGAAAGAAGTGAGTGGGAGGAAAATAGAACTTGATGAGGTAACTGTACCTGCTTCTTTATTGGAAAGTAGTTTATCACAGAAATTAGTTCCAGTGATTACTGTAGGGTAACACAGCAGAAAACAAAAAATTTCCGACCTACGCACCAGCCCAGGACCACTATGGAGACTGCATACATGGTCTGATCTTTTTCGTTACCGACTCGTAGCGCAGCGGGAAGTAGAGTCGATGACGATCGGCGGTGCAGATCCCCGCAGCTAGGATTTACAACCTCCCAACCGCGAGGATGTATACCCTCATCTGCTCCTCAGATTACCCTCCGGGAGGCGGTCGAATAGCCCCCCGGACGGTGTCGCGGACAGTCCTTCGGGAGGACCTTCGAAACTCGAACGGTCACTCGGACAGCCCTTCGGGAGGACCTTCGAAACTCGGCCGGCCACACGGACAGCTGATACGTCTCCAACGTATCTGTAATTTTTGATTGCTCCATGCTATATTATCTACTATTTTGGGCAATATTGGGATTTATTTTCCACTTTTATATTACTTTTGGGACTAACCTATTAACCGGAGTCCCAGCCTAGATTTGTTGTTTTATGCCTATTTCAGCGTTTCGAAGAAAAGGAATATCAGACGGAGTCGAAACGGAACGAAATCAACTGGAGAAGTTATTTTTGGAAGGAAACACACCTGATGGACTTGGACCCTACGTTAGGGGAGACACGAGGTGCTCACGAGGGTGGGGGCGCCCCCTAGGGCGTGCCCCCTATCTCGTGGGGCCCCCGTGGCTCCTCCAACGTCCTACCTGCACCCATATATATCCACGTACCCTAAAACTTCCAGAACAAAAAATAGATCGGGAGTTCCACCGCCAGAAGCCTCTGTAGCCACCAAAAGTCAATCGGGACCCTGTTTCGGCACCCTGCCGGAGGGGGACGCCTTACCGGTGGCCATCTTCATCATCCCGGTGCTCTCCATGACGAGGAGGGAGTAGTTCTCCCTCAGGGCTGAGGGTATGTACCAGTAGCTACGTGTTTGATCTCTCTCTCTCTCTTGTGTTCTTGAGATGATACGATCTTGATGTATCGCGAGCTTTGCTATTATAGTTGGATCTTATGATGTTTCTTCCCCCTCTACTCTCTTGTAATGAATCGAGTTTCCCCTTTGAAGTAATCTTGTCGGATTGAGTCTTTAAAGACTTGAGAACACTTGATGTATGTCTTGCCGTGGATACCTGTGGTGACAATGGGATACCACGTGCCACTTGATGTATGTTAAGGTGACCAACTTGCGGGTTTTGTGACATTGGGAACCTATGCATAGGGGTTGGCACACGTTTTCGTCGTGATTCTCCGATAGAACTTTGGGGCACTCTTTGAGGTTCTTTGTGTTGGTTGAATAGATGAATCTGAGATTGTGTGATGCATATCGTATAATCATACCCATGGATACTTGAGGTGACTAGGGATGGCAATGGGTCGGGTTTGGGGCGGGTGGAGCTGGTCCAAATCCAACCCATGACCCATCTTCCTACCCTCTGCCCATCCACCAAATTATCCATGGGCACAAGTTGTGCCCATGCCCAAACCCGTTGGATACCCACGTACCCATGGAGCTCCATGGGCATAGAAAAGTCAGCATGAAGCCTTTCCAAAAGATCAAATTAACTCATCATCATTCACACACAAATGACAACATAAGCTACATGCATAATTAGGCAACAAGTGATACGATGAGTCCTGAAGTGTGACATACCAGAGGTTGATTCTGCAGCATACGGCTCATGGCACAAGTTGCATATTTCCTGCCATTTCCCATTGATTCGCTCTTTCTACTGTCACAACATATGGCCCCACATGTCATACGGGTATCCATTGGATATCCATGGAGCACAAACTATAACCATGCCAACCCGGCTGTTCGTGGGTATCCATATCCACGGACCCATGGGCAGAAATGTGCTCCATACCCTTGCCTAACCGGGTCGGGTATCCATGGGTATCCAGATCCATGGATAAAATTGCCATCCCTAGAGGTGACATTGGAGTATCTAGGTGACATTAGGGTTTTGGTTGATTTGTATCTTAAGGTGTTATTCCAGTACGAACTCTAGGGCTGTTTGTGACACTTATAGGAATAGCCCACCGGATTGATTGGAAAGAATAACTTTGAGGTGGTTTTGTACCCTACCATAATCTCTTCGTTCGTTCTCCGCTATTAGTGACTTTGGAGTGACTCTTTGTTGCATGTTGAGGGATAGTTATGTGATCCAATTATGTTAGTATTGTTGAGGGAACTTACACTAGTGAAAGTATCAACCCTAGGCCTTGTTTCAACACATTGCAATACCGTTTACGCTCACTTTTATCACTTGCTACCTTGCTGTTTTTATAATTTCAGATTACAAAAACTATTATCTACTATCCATATTGCACTTGTATCACCATCTCTTCGCCGAACTAGTGCACCTATACAATTTACCATTGTATTGGGTGTGTTGGGGACACAAGAGACTCTTTGTTATTTGGTTGCAGGGTTGCTTGAGAGAGACCATGTTCATCCTACGCCTCCTACGGATTGATAAACCTTAGGTCATCCACTTGAGGGAAATTTGCTACTGTCCTACAAATCTCTGCACTTGGAGGCCCAACAACGTCTACAAGAAGAAGGTTGTGTAGTAGACATCAAGCTCTTTTCTGGCGCCGTTGCCGGGGAGGTTAGTGCTTGAAGATATATCTTTAGATCTTGCAATCGAGTCTTTTAGTTTCTTGTTTTATCACTAGTTTAGTTTATAAAAGAAAACTATAAAAAATGGAATTGAGTTTGTCATATACGCTTCACCTTTTTAATATCTTTCATAAGTATGATGGAAAGGATAATTGTGCTCAAGTGCTAGAAGAAGAAATCTATAAAATGTTTGGCACTAAATATTTGAATGATGAGCATGATTGCAATGTTGTTAGTATGAATTCCTTGAATATCCATGATGCTAATGATATGCAAAGCCACAAGCTTGGGGAAGCTACGTTTGATGAAGATGATATTTTTTGTCCCCCATGTTTTGATGAGCAAATTTATTATGATGAAACCATGTCTCCTATCTATGATGATTATTGTGATGACACGTATGCTTTAAAGAATAATGATAACCATGAAACTTGTCATCTTGATCTTAATTTTCAATCACATGATAGTTATTTTGTTGAGTTTGCTCCCACTATTATTCATGAGAAGAATTTTGCTTATGTGGAGAGTAGTAAATTTTGCATGCTTGTAGATCATGAAAAGAATGCTTTAGGTGCTGGTTATATTGTTGAATTCGTTCATGATGCTACTAAAAATTATTATGAGGGAGGAACATATGCTTGTAGGAATTGCAATAATATCAAGTTTCCTCTCTATGTGCTTAAAGTTTTAAAGTTATGCTTGTTTTACCTTCCTATGCAAGTTGATTATTGTTCCCATAAGTTGTTTGCTCACAAAATCCTTATGCATAGGAAGTATGTTAGACTGAAATGTGCTAGTCATATTCTTCATTATGCTCTCTTTATGTTACAATTCTTATCCTTTATGTGAGCATCATTGAAATCATCATGCCTTGCTAGGGGCATTAAATGATAGCGCTTGTTGGGAGGCAACCCAATTTTATTTTAGTTCCTTGCTTTTTGTTCCTGTTTAGTAATAAATAATCCATCTATCCTATGTTTAGATGTGGTTTTATGTGTTTAATTAGTATTTGTGCCAAGTAGAACCTTTGGGAAGACTTTGGGAAAGTCTTGTTGATCATGCTGTGAAAAACAGAAACTTTAGCGCTCACCAGAATTGCTGCCATTTTTATTTCGAGAGTGCTATTTAATTAATTCCTTTTGCAGATGATTAATATATAAATTACTCAGGTCCAGAAATTTATTTGAGAATTTTATGAGTTCTATAAGTATGTGTTTCATCCAGATTACTACAGACTGTTCTGTTTTTGACAGATTCTGTTTTTCATGTGTTGTTTACTTATTTTGATGAATATATGGCTAGTAAAATAGTTTATAAACCATAGAGCAGTTGGAATACACTAGGTTTAACACCAATATAAATAAAGAATGAGTTCATTACAGTACCTTGAAGTGGTGATTTATTTTCTTATACCAAAGGAGCTTACGAGTTTTCTGTTAAGTTTTGTGTTGTGAAGTTTTCAAGTTTTGGGTAAGGATTCGATGGACTATGGAATAAGGAGTGGAAAGGGCCTAAGCTTGGGGATTCCCAAGTCACCCCAAGGTAATATTCAAGGACAACCAAGAGCCTAAGCTTGGGGATGCCCCGGAAGGCATCCCCTCTTTCGTTGTCGTTCATTGGTAACTTTACTTGGAGCTATATTTTTATTCACCACATGATATGTGTTTTGCTTGGAGCGTCAATTTATTTTGTTAGGATTTGCTTTATGTTATTTATAACAATGTTTTGCATCTTTTATTTAAATAAAAGTGGCATTGATAGCCTTGACTATGCCTATGTTACAAGTATACATGTTGCTGTTTGAAAACAGAAAGTTTACCGCTGTTGCAATAATTCCCTAGAAAAGTCAGAATGTGATAAATGTTGAAACCTTTTGCATATTAAGCTATGATAAATTTAATTCAGTGGGAATTTTCTTTCATAATTTTTGGAGCTAGGGAAGTATGGATGTTGCAGAATTCTTTACAGACTATACTGTTTAGGCAGATTGCTGTTATGTTTGCATATGTTTGCTTCTTTAATGATTCTATTTGAGGATAGGACTATTAAATATGCAGAGGCATTTAGTATGCAATGTTTAATAATAATTTTAGTAATTTGCTATAGTAGAGTATGATAAGGTTTTGGCAATGGTTTATACTAACTTATCTCACGAGTCCTTGTTGAGTTTTGCGTGGATGAAGCTTTTGAGATTTAGGGAGACCGTGATATGAGAGGAATTAAGGAGACACAAAAGATCAAGCTTGTGGATGCCCAAGGCGTCCCAAGATAATATTTTAAGAAGTCTCAAGCATCTAAGCTTGGGGATGCCCCGGTTGGCATCCCACCTTTCTTCTTCAACAACTATCGGTTAGTATCGGTTGATCCTAAGTTTTTGCTTCTTCACATGATGTTTGCTATTCTTAGAATGTCATTTTCTTTTGCTTTGCTTGCTGTTTGAATAGAATACCAAGATCTGAAATTATTAAATATTAGAGAGTCTTCACATAGTTGCATAATTATTCGACTACTCATTGATCTTCGCTTATATCTTTCGGAGTAGTTTGTCATTTGCTCTAGTGCTTCACTTATACCTTTTAGAGCATGGTCGTAGTTTTATTTTGAAGAAATAGATGAAATCTCATGCTTCACTTAGATTATTTTGAGAGTCTTAAATAGCATGGTAATTTTCTTAAAATCCTAATATGCTAGGTATACAAGATTAATAATAAAATTCTCTTATGAGTGTGTTGAATACTAAGAGAAGTTTGATACTTGATGATTGTTTTGAGATATGAGGATGGTAATATTAGAGTCATGCTAGTTGAGTAGTTGTGAATTTGAGAAATACTTGTGTTGAAGTTTGTGATTCCCGTAGCATGCACGTATGGTGAACCGTTATGTGATGAAGTCGGAGCATGATTTATTTATTGATTGTCTTCCTTATGAGTGGCGGCCGGGGACGAGCGATGGTATTTTCCTACCAATCTATCCCCCTACGAGCATGCGCATAGTACTTTGTTTCGATAGCTAATAGATTTTTGCAATAAGTATATGAGTTCTTTATGACAAATGTTGAGTCCATGGATCATACGCACTCCCACCCTTCCACCCTTGTTAGCCTCTCTAATACCGCGCACCTTTCGCCGGTATCATACACCCACCATATACCTTCCTCAAAACAGCCACCACACCTACCTATTATGGCATTTCCATAGCCATTCCGAGATATATTGCCATGCAACTTTCCACCGTTCCGTTTATTATGACACACTCCATCATTGTCATATTGCTTAGCATGATCTTGTAGTTGACATAGTATTTGTGGCAAAGCCACTGTTCATAATTCTTTCATACTTGTCACTCTTGATTCATTGCATATCCCAGTACACCGCCGGAGGCATTCATATAGAGTCATCTTTGTTCTAGTATCGAGTTGTATCATCGAGTTGTAAATAAATAGAAGTGTGATGATCATCATTCAATAGAGCATTGTCCCCCAAAAAAGGAAGGCCAAATAAAAAAAAGGAAAGGCCAAATAAAAAAAGAAAGGCTAAAAAAAATAAAGGCCAAATAAAAAAAAATAAAAAAAAGAAAATAAATAAAAAGGGGCAATGCTACTATCCTTTTCCACACTTGTGCTTCAAAGTAGCACCATGTTCTTCATATAGAGAGTCTCATATGTTGTCACTTTCATATACTAGTGGGAATTTTACGTTATAGAACTTGGCTTGTATATTCCAATGATGGGCTTCCTCAAATTGCCCTAGGTCTTCGTGAGCAAGCAAGTTGGATGCACACCCACTAGTTTCTTTTGTTGAGCTTTCATACATTTATAGCTCTAGTGCATCCTTTGCATGGCAATCCCTACTCACTCACATTGATATCTATTGATGGGCATCTCCATAGCCCGTTGATACGCCTAGTTGATGTGAGACTATCTTCTCCTTTTTGTCTTCTCCACAACCACCATTCTATTCCACCTATAGTGCTATATCCATGGCTCACGGTCATGTATTGCATGAAGATTGAAAAAGTTTGAGAACATGAAAAGTATGAAACAATTGCTTGGCTTGTCATCGGGGTTGTGCATGATTTCAGTATTATGTGTGGTGAAGATGGAGCATAGCCAGACTATATGATTTTTTAGGGATAGCTCTCTTTGGCCATGTTATTTTGAGAAGACATGATTGCTATGTTAGTATGCTTGAAGTATTATTATTTTTATGTCAATATGAACTTTTGTCTTCAATCTTTCGGATTTGAATATTCATATCACAAGTAAGAAGAATTACATTGAAATTATGCCAACTAGCATTCCACATCAAAAATTATCTTTTTATCATTCACCTACTCGAGGATGAGCATGAATTAAGCTCGGGGATGCTTGATACGTCTCCAACATATCCATAATTTTTGATTGCTCCATGCTATATTATCTACTGTTTTGGGCAATATTGGTCTTTATTTTCCACTTTTATATTACTTTTGGGACTAACCTATTAACCGGAGGCCTAGCCCAGATTTGCTGTTTTATGCCTATTTCAGTGTTTCGAAGAAAGGGAATATCACACGGAGTCGAAACAGAACGAAATCAACTAGAGAAGTTATTTTTGGAAGGAAACACACCTGATGGACTTGGACCCTACGTCAGGGGAGACACGAGGTGCTCACGAGGGTGGGGGGCGCCCCCCCAAGGGCGCGCCCCCTGTCTCGTGGGGCCCCCGTGGCTCCTCCGACGTCCTCCCTGCACCCATATATATCCACGTACCCTAAAACTTCCAGAACAAAAAATAGATCGGGAGTTCCGCCGCCAAAATCCTCCGTAGCCACCAAAAGTCAATCGGGACCCTATTCCGGCACCCTACCGGAGGGGGGAACCCTCATCGGTGGCCATCTTCATCACCCCGGTGCTCTCCATGACGAGGAGGGAGTAGTTCTCCCTCAGGGCTGAGGGTATGTACCAGTAGCTACGTGTTTGATCTCTCTCTCTCTCTCTCTCTCTCTCTCTCTCTCTCGTGTTCTTGAGATGATACAATCTTGATGTATCGCGAGCTTTGCTATTATAGTTGGATCTTATGATGTTTCTTCCCCCCTCTACTCTCCTGTAATGAATCGTGTTTCCCCTTTGAAGTAATCTTATCGGATTGAGTCTTTAAAGACTTGAGGACACTTGATGTATGTCTTGCCGTGGATACCTGTGGTGACAATGGGATACCACGTGCCACTTGATGTATGTTAAGGTGATCAACTTGCGGGTTTCGTGACAATGGAAACCTATGCATAGGGGTTGGCACACGTTTTCGTCGTGATTCTCCGGTAGAACTTTGGGGCACTCTTTGAGGTCCTTTGTGTTGGTGGAATAGATGAATCTGAGATTGTGTGATGCATATCGTATAATCATACCCATGGATACTTGAGGTGACATTAGGGTTTTGGTTGATTTGTATCTTAAGGTGTTATTCTAGTATGAACTCTAGGGCTGTTTGTGACACTTATAGGAATAGCCCACCTGATTGATTGGAAAGAATAACTTTGAGGTGGTTTCGTACCCTACCATAATCTCTTCGTTCGTTCTCCGCTATTAGTGACTTTGGAGTGACTCTTTGTTGCATGTTGAGGGATAGTTATGTGATCCAATTATGTTAGTATTGTTGAGGGAACTTACACTAGTGAAAGTATGAATCCTAGGCCTTGTTTCAACACATTGCAATACCGTTTATGCTCACTTTTATCACTTGCTACCTTGCTGTTTTTATAATTTCAGATTACAAAAACTATTATCTACTATCCATATTGAACTTGTATCACCATCTCTTCGCCGAACTAGTGCACCTATACAATTTACCATTGTATTGGGTGTGTTGGGGACACAAGAGACTCTTTGTTATTTGGTTGCAGGGTTGCTTGAGAGAGACCATGTTCATCCTACGCCTCCTACGGATTGATAAACCTTAGGTCATCCACTTGAGGGAAATTTTCTACTGTCCTACAAACCTCTGCACTTGGAGGCCCAACAACGTCTACAAGAAGAAGGTTGTGTAGTGGACATCAACAGCCCTCCGGGAGGCACTCACGAACTAAGACCGAAACTACGATCTCTCTACAGAGTTGCACACATACGGTGTCACCTATCCGGCAGGGCTTCGCCGTCCAGAACTAGTTCCTGCCGGAACCCAGACAGCCTTTCGGCTCTACGAAACTATTTCGCGAGGAGGGAGAGAGAAGCCAGATCATTGCATGGCACTTGTATGTGAGAAGGGATGAGGAGAATGGCAGCCCCTTCTCATCCTTTTATAGGCCAAGGCAAGGGGTGGGGTGGTGGAGGAAATACCAAAACACCCATGCTACATGTCCCACATGAAGGGTGAAATGGTAACTCAAGTGGGGCACCAAGGGGACACCATGGAGGCACCCCCTTGGCCATCCACAGCATTGCCCCCACCCATGGGGGGGGGGCAACAAGCCACCAACATGTCTCCTAGAAACATGGGTGCTCCCTAGACAAAAAGCCACCAGACATGTAACCCCCGATTCGTGGGATCTTGTCCCCTCGTGCTGAGACAAGATGTTTTCCGCGAAACATTTTTTCTGAAAAATTCTGGAAGGTCCCAGAACATTTCTGGCACCCTCTAAAATTCTTCTGGGCATGATCCAAAACATTTCTGGTGTGGTGATTTTTATCAGCGAAAAGCAACAACGGCGGTTACGGCAGCTCCGGAACATTTTCGGTTTTTCTCTCCGAAAATTCCCAAAAGTTCCCAGACCAATTCTGGGGCCCACTAAGAATTTCCAGGCGAGTGCCGAAACCATTTTGACCTAATAATATATTCCAAAACAACTTTTCGGTTTTACCGAAACTCTTTCGGTGTTCTCTCTCCGGAACTCTTCCGTTGTCTCCGAAACTTTTCCGGTGACTTTCTCTCAGACTCCCTATCTAGTATTCAGCAGATAGATGACCCTTAAGTGTGTGACCCTATAGGTTTGGTGAAGTATAGACATGACCTGGAACCCCTTCCGATCAATGATCAACATCGGAGCCGTGGACACCCATATTGACCCCTATACCCACACGAATGAATATTCGAGTGAACCTCCAGTTGCCATGTGCTATTCCTGTTGCTTCGTGATATGTTACAAATACCCGAGGTGAGATTTACTTGCATCCCCGTGGATCAACGACTTGTCCACTATGCTAGTTACCTCATTACCGGTTTTGTTCTCTTTTCTCGTTTCCGTGTTGCGGCATCCCTGTGATCAAATCACACTGTGTGTGGCCAGACGATGATGGATACCGTAACGCCGAGAGGGCCCGAGAGTATCTCTCCATCATCGGAGGAGCAAATCCCAATCTTGAGCTATCAAGTTACTTGACACACTTTTCCATGAACCCGTAAGCCGCCGTAATAGCCATCCATTTACGGATGACGTTTAACAAACCCCAAAGTTCATGAAGCGAGTATGAAGAAACTCGATACTCTCATGGTCTAAGGAATTATGCAAACGTTAACCATCTCTGTGTTCTGTATCATTAACTTGTGACGAACGAATCTCATAGCATAACATCAATCCGAGTCGATTCAACACAAATGTTCTCTTAACATTGTGCCCTCAAAATTGCTGGCATAGACATGCCCATGACCAGGAAAACAGAATCATCATGCAACACTTGAGCTAGTCTTAGAGGCCAGACTAGGAATACTTCTTACCGTTTATTATTCCACACGTCCATATGAGTCTTCCTCCGAGCCTCGTGTTATTGCAGACTCGAGAACCATAGCAGTTATAGCATGGAACATAAACATAATTATGAACATGGAGATAAGTAATAGCATTTATTATTTCCTCTAGGGCATATCTCCTAGAGACTCCCACTTGCAATAGATTCAATAATCTAGTTAATGCTAATGCACTTTACACATATGGCATACCGGTGTAAAAATTGCTTCGCATGTGGTCTAGCCTGATTTCCATCGGATCTGACAACTTCAGTTCCGTGTCTATCTCTGCATATCCTCGCGTTTTCACGCTTTCACAAAATTCATATTTTGTGCGGACTTGACTTTTGTGTATGTGAATCACAGGTTGAACCTGGATTCCTTAGACTGATTTATGGAGAAACTACCTGCAGTAGTGTCCCATTGACAAAAGCCATCTTGGAACCATACTAAGTTCATGAATGAACTATATGATTCAACATCTGTCACTTCTAAAGCGTCAACATACTTAGTCATTTGTTATAGAATTCGCCACAGTATCCTGTTGGGAACAATTTCCAACTACCGTGCCACCATATTGTGTATTACACAAAAACCTTAACTTAAATCGAAAATCGCATGGAGAAAAGATGAAGACTGTATCGATGTAATATTTTACAATGAAATCTTCATGATCTCCGCTTGCGAGAAAACATATCATCAGTACTTACTCTAGTACTCAATGACATCTTTCACTGTTGTCCCACGATCAGTACTTTGATCACTTTAGTATCCATACTCGCAACACCTTGGGAGTATCGGACATATCTGGTTGTTTTACATACCATGGAGTACATGATTAATCCAAACACAAAAGTGTGTGGAATCTATATCATGTATTTTGCTCATCAGTGTTTTGGGACACCGAGTCTTGCAAAAAACTCTTCCATGTGACTCCGGCAAGAATCACTCCTCGGCGGTTTTAAATGCTAAAAGGTTTTAGCACATTGTCAATATGTATTCATTGCTTAGCCCTATTAGGTAAATCTATCGCCATAGATCAGTATGCCTAATATTGAGGCTATTTAGCCTAAGCACTTCATAAAAACTATTTTCAAATGAAGTCCTAATTCGTGTTAAGAAATTTATTTCCAGTTAACAATGTGTCAAGCACACAAGGTTTTTAGAAATATTATTACGCTCCCACTTACTTTCTTGAATTACAAGCATTTTCGTTACCCATTGATGAAGTCATAACCCTTTGACCATTTCATCAAAGCACGAAGATTCAAACTCCATTTTGCTCTCTTCTGTCCATCGCTGGAACTCTGAAGTTTGCACCCTTACTAGCATCCTCTGGATAGACAAAATGCCTTGGACTGTAACACATGCAAGTCCTTGGTTTCATTTCCATCAAATGGAAATCCTATTGTCATCCATGTTTCATATCTCATGATTGAAATATGTATTATTTGCTAGTTCAACCCGAACCGACTTTAAGCATCGCTACGATGAAAACAACCTCATTATAGTCAACTCTTGAACTTGTTATTTCAACAAGTCGAGCTTTATGGATAAAACATTTTTATCCGTATCAGTTTTAAGTTCCATAAATATTCGTTAGACTCTAAGTCTTCCGAAAGGTGTATCAAGGTTTTAATCTTGAATCACTTATATGGAAACTAACTCGGGTTGTATTGGCATTTAGCCAATTCCGGAGTCAGGGCCCATCAATGCTTCCTTGTGTATCGTAGGTATAATGTTGTATAACAACAATGTCTCGTTTGCGCACCTGAGAGGTTTGCACAAGCCTTGCCTACGTGGTTCAGCTGCAAGTTCGACTAAAGTTCATACATTTTATTTTAGAGACTTCTGTATCAGTCGCAGTAGGAAACTCTGGAATTACTTCCAAGGTCTCTTTCCTTTAATCTGATGACGAAGATACTATTTATCTCGTCGAGTTGCACTATTCTCCCACTCACCTTTTTGAAAGAACCATTCTCTTTAAAAGCACACTGTTTCACGGCAAAACTATTTGCCTCGGTATAGTGAGGGAGGAATACCCAACATTTTGGTATAACCTACAAAGTAGCACTTGTCTGATTTGGATTAGGTTTGTAACCTTTTACACAAGCCCCATATTCCAAATGTTAAGAAAAGATATAACATGGTTGGGCGTACCATACCATGGCTTCATTTCAACAGACCCGATGTAGCTCTTTTCAGTGTAAAAGCTGCAGTCTCTAAAGCATCACTTTAAAAGGGATAATGGAAAATTTATTTATGTCATCTTTGACCTTACCATGTCATAAATGGTTAGATGACATCTCCACGGACTTTCCACTTGCAGTGGTGTTCCAGGAGGTGCAAGTTATGAAACCCCTTTCACAACTCATCAGACATTCGCTAAACATGTAACTCAAATATTCCTTTGTGCAATCAAATTGCAAAAACATAATTTTCTTGTTACAATAACTTCTACTTCATTTTTGAAAACCTTTTTAATGATTCCAAAAGATCCAGAGTTACGTCTCATCAAGTAAATATCCATATATCTACTTGAGTCATTTTTGAAGATAAATAAATCCACCACTGGCAACAACATTTATTGAACTACACACATCAAAATGTATGATCACCAATAAGTTTGTTGCTCATTCCTTATGGCCTGTGAACGGTATTTCAGTCACTTCACTTTTCAGAGGAAAGTTGCAAGTGTCAGATGATTCAAAATCAAACGACTTCAAAATCCATCATAATGGAATTTTTCCATGCGGGTTTCTCCAATGTGACCAAATGCAGTGCCACACATGTGTGGTATTCTCATAGTCTCGCGATATTTAGCATCAGCGTTATGGATGTATCATATTACCATCAATATTCATAACATACATCCCATATTGGATGGAAGCATGACCCCTCATGTTATTCATAATACTTAACAACAATTGTTGGTTTTATGAACAACTCTTTTGCAACAAACATTGTGCAATGGGCTAGAGTGTATGAAACTCTAAAATGAATTGTGAAAGTAAACCCAGAGGTATTGTATTATTATCAATATTCATAACATACATCTCATTCATAATGAAAGTATGGCCCTTGTGTTATTCATAACATCAAACACAAAAAGTTCTCTTATGAACAACCTTCTTGCAAGATACCTTATGCAATGGGCTAGAGTTTGTAAAACTCTAAATGAATTATGAAAATAAATACAGACGGCAATACACCGATGGAAGGTATAGTAACATTTACTATGTTCCCTGTGTATACCTTAACCTCATTTCTGGCTAGTCTTTTTAGGCCATAGTAGCTCTTACATTGATTCGCAACAGAATGCAATCGAGCGGGTATCTTTGTGATTAACTCACAATACCCAAGAATTAGTGAATAACATGTTTAACCATAATTCCCAAGAACTATAGCTTTGACCAGCCTACTATACATCAAAAACGTGTATGGCATTCATACATGAGCTGGATATTCCAATCATCTTTCTTTCTGCCTTTAAACTTCTAACAGTTTAACTTTTAGTATTTCTCCAACTCGCAAAAGAAGCACCCAACTTAAGAGTGGTGTTAGCCTCGGACTTCCTAGGCATGTAAGTCATACTAACACCATTTGGACACTTCCTTTCTCTTTAAGTTGTTGTTTTATTCACCTTTCATTATATGACAGGCGTTCTTCTGGATCCCTTTCCTAATAGTCAAATGCATAGTAAACACTTTTACTAATACTTGCAAACAAACATTGCTTTGTTTGTATATGAAAATAATTTTCAGTTCCATGAATATCATATAACTATCCCAACTTTTGAAGTTTGGGTTTCATGGAAGCAAACATATTCCACTTGACCGTAACAGAATTCTAGCTTTTGGATCGAAGGACGAGAGTCACATGATCCATAGTATTAGCGGGAGGATACGGAAAGCATGCGATAGGACAAAGTCCTTCTCGGCACTTTTGAGGACAATCCTCACATTACGTTACCAATCGTAAAGTTTTAACCAGATATTTAACAGCTATTCAATATTAACAGGGAAGGTGGAAACGCGAGCCATTATTCTACAACTATTTTGCAAGAAACACTTAGACAGTGTTCATAATTAATTGCACTGAGAATTAAACATGTTAATTCAATAGTGCTCTCCCACTCAAATCAATATATCTCATAATTAATTTTGAGTGATACAAGATCCAGACTTCAATTCATCGCCATAGAATCATCATCTCATAACGGGAATTTTAATCGGTAGGCCAACTTGCCGATCACATCTCTATGTGACTCTTGCTCATCTTTCGATGTGTGTGTTCCGAACTCAGGACGATCCTGCCATGAACGTCAAGACAACCAAGTGATCTTGCTGCGAGGTGTGACCTCACCCACCTCACACTTCTCTAATCGTTCGTACCCATGCATCCATGGCGCACCCCAAAAAGATAGGTGCCGTGATGGTGCTACACTTGGGAGGACACTAACTACTTGATATTTTAGTGAGAGATCACCATAAGAAAAAGCGACTAACGCGCAATCAAGAAGGGTGCATCATAAGGGATAAGCATCTCAGGCAATTCATAATAGCATGATATGGTATAGCCCTTTCTGACGGAGAAGTCATTCATTTTTTTGTCTTCGGCATTCGCGTCGGTGTTCACCTTCACGAAGATTGCCACCACCTTGTCGATGCACCAGATAATATTGCTATCTCTATAGCTAATAAAATAAATGCATCACTTAAGGTTGACACGCAGGTCATTAAAGTGACAATCATATGGCTCCAACCATCATGCCGAATCATGACACGCAGGTCATGTTAATTACATCATATAGTCATCTCATACATAATCAAATTGAATATGAGCATTGCTATACCACATCACATGCACATCCTGCAAAACCAAGTTAGACGCCTCTAATCGGTTTATGCAAAATTTTATTTTTACGTGGCTTCTAAGGTTTTGACTTAAACTGCAGCTACCAACGTTCTATCATCAAGTATGATTATTCAAGTTGCTAGATTAACATGATTTGATCTTTTTTGTTACCGACTCGTAGCGCAGCGGGAAGTAGAGTCGATGACGATCGGCGGTGCAGATCCCCGCAACTAGGATTTACAACCTCCCAACTGCGAGGATGTATACCCTCATCTGCTCCTCAGACAGCCCTCTGGGAGGCGGTCGAATAGCCCCTCGGACGATGTCGCGGACAGCCCTTCGGGAGGACCTTCGAAACTCGAACGGTCACTCAGACAGCCCTTCAGGAGGACCTTCGAAACTCGGACGGTCACACGGATAGCCCTCCGGGAGGCACTCACAAACTAAGACCGAAACTAAGATCTCTCTACAGAGTTGCACACATACGGTGTCATCTATCCGGCAGGGCTTCGCCGTCCAGAACTAGTTCCTGCCGGAACCCAGACAGCCTTTCGGCTCTATGAAACAATTTCGCGGGGAGGGAGAGAGAAGCCAGATCATTACATGGCACTTGTATGTGAGAAGGGATGAGAAGAATGGCAGCCCCTTCTCCTCCTTTTATAGGCCAAGGCAAGGGGTGGGGTGGTGGAGGAAATACCAAAACACCCATGCTACATGTCCCACATGAAAGGTGAAATGGTAACTCAAGTGGGGCACCAAGGGGACACCATGGAGGCACCCCCTTGGCCAGCCACAACCTTGCCCCCTCCCATGGGGGGGCAACAAGCCACCAACATGTCTCCTAGAAACACGGGTGCTCCCTAGACAAAAAGCCACCAAACATGTAACCCCCGATTCGTGGGATCTTGTCCCCTCGTGCTGAGACAAGATGTTTTCCAGGAAACATTTTTTCTGAAAAATTCTGGAAGGTCCCAGAACATTTCCGGCACCCTCTAAAATTCTTCTGGGCATGATCCGAAACATTTCCAGTGAGGTGATTTTTATCAGCGAAAAGCAACAACGACATTTACGGCAGCTCGGGAACATTTTCGGTTTTTCTCTTCGAAAATTCCCAAAAGTTCCCACACCAATTCTGGGGCCCTCTAAAAATTTCCAGGCAAGTGCCGAAACCATTTTGACCTAATAATATATTCCGAAACAACTTTTCGGTTTTACCGAAACTCTTTCGGTGTTCTCTCTCCGGAACTCTTCCGTTGTCTCTGAAACTTTTCCGGTGACTTTTTCTCAGACTCCCTGTCTAGTATTCAGCAGATAGATGACCCTTAAGCGTGTGACCCTATAGGTTCGGTGAAGTATAGACATGACCTGGAACCCCTTCCGATCAATGATCAACATCGGAGCCGTGGACACCCATATTGACCCCTATACCCACACGAATGAATATTCGAGCGAACCTCCAGTTGCCATGTGCTATTCTTGTTGCTTCGTGATATGTTACAAATATCAGAGGTGAGATTTACTTGCATCCCCGTGGATCAATGACTTGTCCACTATGCTAGTTACCTCATCATCGGTTTTGTTCTCTTTTCTCGTTTCTGTGTTGTGGCATCGCTGTGATCAAATCTGAAAGCACAAGTGCTCCCTAGGTGGTTTTGGTAATTAATGACAACATATCTCTTATTGGACTAATACTTTTATCCAGTATATTTTAGATAAGTTCAAAAATGGAGTGGTATGGACCAAAGGTTGTGGGAACCTCTTCAAGATGCTAAGGACAAAGGATTGGCTAAAGCTTCAAGCTCAGGACTCTTCATTTTACACTTTTAGTGATCCAAGATGACATTGAGTCCATAGGAAAAGCCAATACTATCAAGGAGGGATGAGGTGTTGATAATGAGCCTCTTGCTCAAAGTGCTTAATGATATGCTCCAAAATCCTCAGCTACTTTCCCACTTCCACAAATGACCTAAACTCTAAGCCAAACTTGGTCATACCGATTCCTTCAATCCGGCGCCACCGAGTTTTACTTGTCATTTGCCACTGCCAAACCCTAGCAATTCGGTCCTACCGATAAGGATCTTGGCCTCACCGAGATGGGCTTGCAAACTCTCTGTTACCTGTTGCAATATCATCGGTCCCACCGAGATATGCAATCGGTCTCACCGAGTTTGCCTGGCCAACTCTCTGTTTCACTTATTACCCAAATCGGTCCCACCGAGTTTGAGTAATCGGTCAAACCGAGTTTTGGTTTTTCCCTAACCCTAGCACATCTGTCCCACTGAATTGTTCCAGTCGGTCCCACCGAGAATCACTAACGGTCACTAGGTTTACTATTTTGGTCCGACCGAGTTTGTGATTCGGTCCCACCGAGATTGGAAAACTATGTGTAACGGTTGGATTTCGTGTAAAGGCTATAAATACCCCTCCACCTTCTCTTCATTTTGAGAGAGAGCCATCAGACTAAGCCTACACTTCCAGCATCCTATTTCTGAGAGAGAACTACCTACTCATGTGTTGAGACCAAGATATTCCATTCCTACCATATGAATCTTGATCTCTAGCCTTCCCCAAGTTGCTTTCCACTCAATCTTCTTTCCACCAAATCCAAATCCTGAGAGAGAGAGTTGAGTGTTGGGGAGACTATCATTTGAAGCACAAGAGCAAGGAGTTCATCATCAACACACCATTTGTTACTTCTTGGAGAGTGGTGTCTCCTAGATTGGCTAGGTGTCACTTGGGAGCCTCCGACAAGATTGTGGAGTTGAACCAAGGAGTTTGTAAGGGCAAGGAGATCGCCTACTTTGTGAAGATCTACCGCTAGTGAGGCAAGTCCTTCGTGGGCGATGGCCATGGTGAGATAGACAAGGTTGCTTCTTCGTGGACCCTTCGTGGGTGGAGCCCTCCGTGGACTCGCGCAACCGTTACCCTTCGTGGGTTGAAGTCTCCATCAACATGGATGTAGGATAGCACCACCTATCCGAACCACGGGAAAAACATCCGTGTCTCCAATTGCGTTTGAATTCTCCAAACCCTTCCCTTTACATTCTTGCAAGTTGCATGCTTTACTTTCCGCTGCCTATTCACTCTTTGCATGCTTGCTTGATATGTATTATGAATGTAGAAATTGTGCCTAAACTCCACTTAAACCGAAAAGGCTTAAAAACTGCAACTTTAGCATTAAGTGTCTAATCACCCCCCCTCTAGACACATCTACTTCAAG
This sequence comes from Triticum aestivum, assembly GCF_018294505.1. Classification (NCBI taxonomy): domain Eukaryota; kingdom Viridiplantae; phylum Streptophyta; class Magnoliopsida; order Poales; family Poaceae; genus Triticum; species Triticum aestivum. The sequence goes on from NC_057812.1 coordinate 635,560,817, forward strand.
GTCCTACAAGTGGTATCAGAGCTTGGTCTCCATTACCTTGGTTTAATCACCTTTGGAGGAAGATGGATGTGTCTACTTTAGGGAGTCTTAGACATAGAGTGCCTATTCTTGATGAAGAGTATTTTCATGAGTGGAAAAATGAGATGCTTGCAACCTTCAATCAATATCATCTAAACAAGTATATTGCTAATCCTTGTGCACCTCATATTGATCCTTTGCATCCTACCATAGATGAAGATATTGACATGATTCGCAATCTTAGAACCATTGAGCTCATCATTAGAGGATTGCCCAAAAATTTCATCGCTAATTTGCCTACTCTTAATTGTGCCTATACTATATGGAAATTTCTCGAGGAACGATTTCCCGATCATTCCTTGAAAAATCTGGATGAAATTCTCCATAAATCTATTGCATTAAGATGAACTCTAGTGATCCTAAATTTGGTGACTGTCTATTTGAGCTTACCAATCTCAAGCATGCTAAAGGAGATGCTAGAATCATTAGTGATATTATATTTAAAGCTATAAGAATTCATAAAAGTGACCACTTTGATGAACATTTATCTAATGAATTACCCTCTCTAGGAAATGATGAGTCACAAGATCACGATGAACATGGCTACTATGATGATGATGATAGTAACTTCGATCTTGATGATGCAATGAGACATTTTGTTCTTACGGCAAATCTTCGGGGATATGCGTTAGGTGGAAAGGAATGGGTTCTCGATAGTGGATGTACTGATCACATGACCGGAGTGAAGAAATGTTCCGTGAGCTTGCTGAAAATGACGGCCCTCGAAAATATGTCACCTTTGGTGATAATTCAAATGGTAAAGTGATTGGCCTTGGTAAGGTGGCCATCTCACATGATAGTTCCATTCAAAATGTCATGCTCATTGAATCTCTCGGTTACAACCTACTTTCAGTATCTAGACTTGCTGATTTCGGTTTGAATGTCCTATTTACTGAGGTAGATTGCCAAGTATTTCGTCGAGACAATCATAAAATGGTCTTTACCGGTATGCGTAGAGGTGATCTTTATATTGTCGATTTCTCTAAAAAGGCACAACCTAAAACTTGCTTTATTGCTAAATCCTCAAAAGGTTGGTTGTGGCATAGACGACTAGGTCATGTTGGCATGAGAAACCTTGACAAGCTTATTAAAGGAAATCATATCCTTGGAGTTAATGATGTCATATTTGATATGGATAGACTCTGTAGTGCTTGTCAAGCAGGTAAACAGGTTGGAGGAAGGCATCCCGTGAAGAACATCATGACCACAAGGAGGCCACTCGAGCTACTTCATATGGATCTTTTTGGTCCCAACGCCTACAAGAGTCTCGGTGGAAATTCTTTTGGTCTAGTTATAGTTGATGATTTTTCAAGATTTACGTGGGTGTTCTTTCTTAATGATGAGTCGCAGGTCCAGAAGATCTTCAAAAACTTCGCTAGGAAGGCCCAAAATCAGTTTGACGTGAAGATCAAGAAGGTTCGGAGTGACAACGGAACGGAGTTCAAGAACACAAATGTGGACACCTTTCTTGACGAAGAAGGGATTTCACACGAGTTCTCGGCTACGTACACACCTCAACAAAATGGAGTTGTTGAGAGGAAAAACCGGACGCTCATCGAAATGGCAAGAATGATGCTTGATGAATACAAGACACCGAAACACTTTTGGGCAGAAGCGGTTGAGACAGCTTGTCACGCAACAAATCACTTGTATCTTCACAAAAGTTAGCATTGAACCTATGAAGGTTGAAGAAGCATTGGAAGATCCGGATTGGATAAACGCTATGCATGAAGAGCTACACAACTTTGAGAGAAACCAAGTTTGGACATTGGTTGAGAAGCCCAACGACAACCACAACATCATTGGTACCAAGTGGGTGTTTCGCAACAAGCAAGATGAAGATGGACAAGTGGTTCGCAACAAAGCACGTCTCGTCGCCCAAGGGTACACACAAGTCGAAGGTATGGACTATGGTGAGACATATTCTCCCGTTGCTAGACTTGAGTCCATTCGCATCTTACTTGCCTATGCTAATCACCATAATATCACCTTGTACCAAATGGACATTAAAAGTGCTTTTCTAAATGGCGAAATAGAGGAGGAAGTTTATGTCAAACAACCTCCCGGCTTTATCAATCCTAAGAAACCAAATCATGTTTACAAACTTCACAAAGCTCTTTATGGTCTTAAACAAGCTCCTAGAGCATGGTATAAATGCTTGAACAAGTTCCTTATTGCAAGTGGTTTTGAAATTGGTAAAATTGATTCTACTCTTTTTACTAAAAGGGTTAATGGAGAACTATTTGTACGCCAAATTTATGTTGATGATATCATATTTGGTTCAACTAACCCTCTCTTTAGTGAAAAGTTTGGAAAGCTAATGTCAGGGAAGTTTGAGATGTCTATGATGAGTGAACTCAAATTATTTCTCGGTTTGCAAATCAAGCAAACTAAGGAAGGTACATTTGTCTCTCAAACGAAGTACACCAAGGACTTATTCAAGAAGTTCAATATGCAAGAATGCAAAGGTATGTCTACACCCATGCCTACTAGTGGACATAATGATTTGACCAAAGATGGTGAACCGGTTGATCAAAAGGTTTATCGCTCTATGATTGGTTCATTGCTATACCTATGTGCTTCACGCCCCGATATTATGTTAAGTGTGTGCATGTGTGCACGATATCAAGCTGCTCCTAAAGAATGTCATCTTGAGGCCGTGAAAAGGATAGTGAGATACTTAATTCATACACCAAACTTTGGCATTTGGTATCCTAAGAGGTCTTCTTTTGATCTTGTTGGCTATTCCGACTCGGATTATGCCGGAGACAAGGTTGATAGAAAGTCCACTTCGGGTACTTGTCAATTTCTTGGTAGATCACTTGTGTCTTGGTCCTCCAAGAAACAAAACTCGGTATCCTTATCCACCGCCGAAGTGGAATACATTGCCACTGGTTCATGTTGTGCTCAATTACTTTGGATGACCCAAACTCTTAAAGATTATGGAATCTATGTGAAACATGTTCCACTGCTTTGTGACAATGAAAGTGCTATCAAAATTGGTCATAATCCTGTACAACATTCTCGAACTAAGCATATTGAAGTTCGTCATCATTTCATTCGAGACCATGTTGCTAAGGGTGACATTGATCTTAAGCATGTTCGTACCGATAAGCAACTAGCGGATATATTTACTAAACCTCTTGATGAGAAAGTATTTTGCAGGTTGGGAGGTGAATTGAACATTATTGATGCTTCAAACTTGGAGTAGGAACTCCATTGGATACATGCAAGACATGAGATTATGACTAATCCATGATATATCTCTTATAATGACTATCTTATGTCTTGGATATATTTGTGCCTTGCATGTTGTCTAACCCATGTAGGTGCTTGGTTGAATCTAATTCCATGAGATTGTGACTCACTCAAATCTTGAGCAATCTCTACATCACCAAGTCTCTACACAATGGTGGTTGAAGACAAGGAAGCACAAAACCATTCAAACATATCCTTTGACAAATTCTATGTTAAGCTCCAAGTGGTGCTTGTCATTTTTGGATACACAAGTGCTCTTCCTTGCAAGAACTAACCCATGTAGGTAGATGAACTCAATCTCCAAACGGTGCTCCCAACTCTTGATGAGCTACATCAACTTTGAGCACCCACACAAGTTCGACTACATGAGCAAGAACCACACCACCACCCAAGGTATGTTATTCCATCTTAGAGAAGCTTTACTCCGAGACATGAGTCAAAGCAACTCAACAAGATGTGAATACATCAAGATGCTTAAACGAAAAATGGTAACCCCATTTTGAGCTTAAACGATGAGTATGACCTATGATCAAGTGTTCTCACTTGACTCCTAAGTCAATATACTCTAACATAGGTGACTATGTCACCGCCCAACTCTAGATGAAGTTCTCTTGTGTTCTTTTTGTGTTATTGCATTTGTCTCTTGCATTTTTTTCCCTTTTTCAACTTCATCTAGATCTTTCAGTTTCTTTTCTTTCTGTTTTTGTTCTGCTTTTTCTGCATTCAATTCCTTGTGAATCCTTCAGGTAATTCATTGCAAATCTTTGTGAGATCCTAAATGTCTAGTGAGCTGAGGTGGCAAGTGTTTCTCTCTGTGTAAACTCGGTCTCACCGAATTGTAATTTTCGGTCCAACCGAATTCCTTCGGTACCACCGAAACATACCACTCGGTGCCACCGATTTAGCAACATGAGAAACAGTTTGTCATATATTCTTTTTTCCTCTGATCCAGCTCCACTCAATGAATCTTGTCCTCTTCAAGCATCCCAATTTTATCCATTGCTTTGTGCTGAATCTCAAGGACCAAACCTATACGACAGATTATAGAAAACCCTTCTTGGAAATTGATGTCAAAGGGGGAGAGAGAGATCACATCAAAGCTTGTGGGAGAAAGAGAACACACACTAAAAGGGGGAGAGAAAGTCTCAATGATCCCAGCGAAAGAGATCTCTAGGGGGAGAGACAATACTCAAGGATCCCAGATGCTTCATGTTCAAGAGGAGAGATGTCACATGTCTTTTTAGGGGGAAAGACATGTTCATTTGTTTCTTTCAGCTCTGATTTTCTGTTCCTTACCTTCTCCCAATATCCCATATAAGATTCAGGGGGAGCAAGACACCTACGGGAAAGAAATCAGTCAAATTCACTGCACATCTTTACTCTTGGGGACATGTTGAATTCATTGTAGTACCTAGAACTTACTCTCTACATGTCATCCCAGTCTTGGTATTCTTGTGGTTTCTTTAGTTTGCTCTGGCTAGTGGATGTACCTGTGTTATCTAACCTTGTTTGTGCAGGCTCATTCCATCCTAAGCCAACCGAAGACTACAAGGTAAGTGTATGCATCAAAATCATGAGTATGAGGAGTTCTTGCTTATGTACATACTGTTTGCAAGAAGAACTCATGAGCATGAAGGTATTTTTCTTAACAATCTTTTGCTCTGATGCATATGGCCAAGATACATGTAACACATTGCCCACTCTGTCATGGTTATGCTCTCACATGCCTCTATACTTCATATTCACATGAGTGCATACATGTAGGGGGAGCCTATGCTTGCTACATGTCCTTCCAAAGCTTTACTTGCTATTATTTATATCTTTATCTAAAGCTTTGATGTATGTTGCCATCAATTACCAAAAAGGGGGAGATTGAAAGCACAAGTGCTCCCTAGGTGGTTTTGGTAATTAATGACAACATATCTCTTGTTGGACTAATACTTTTATCTAGTATATTTCAGATAAGTTCAAAAATGGAGTGGTATGGACCAAAGGTTGTGGGAACCTCTTCAAGATGCTAAGGACAAAGGATTGGCTAAAGCTTCAAGCTCAAGACTCTTCATTTTACACTTTTAATGATCCAAGATCACATTGAGTCCATAGGAAAAGCCAATACTATCAAGGAGGGATGAGGTGTTGATGATGAGCCTCTTGCTCAAAGTGCTTAATGATATGCTCCAAAATCCTCAGCTACTTTCCCACTTCCACAAATGACCTAAACTCTAAGCCAAACTCGGTCATACCAATTCCTTCAATCCGGCGCCACCGAGTTTTACTTGTCATTTGCCACTGCCAAACCCTAGCAATTCGGTCCTACCGATAAGGATCTCGGTCTCACCGAGATGGGCTTGCAAACTCTCTGTTACCTGTTGCAATATCATCGGTCCCACCGAGATATGCAATCGATCTCACCGAGTTTGCCTGGCCAACTCTCTGTTTCACTTATTACCCAAATCGGTCCCACCGAGTTTGAGTAATCGGTCAAACCGAGTTTTGGTTTTTCCCTAACCCTAGCACATCGGTCCCACCGAATTGTTCCAGTCGGTCCCACCGAGAATCACTAACGGTCACTAGGTTTACTATTTCGGTCCGACCGAGTTTGTGATTCGGTCCCACCGAGATTGGAAAACTATGTGTAACGGTTGGATTTCGTGTAAAGGCTATAAATACCCCTCCACCTCCTCTTCATTTTGAGAGAGAGCCATCAGACTAAGCCTACACTTCCAGCATCCTATTTCTGAGAGAGAACTACCTACTCATGTGTTGAGACCAAGATATTCCATTCCTACCATATGAATCTTGATCTCTAGCCTTCCCCAAGTTGCTTTCCACTCAAATCTTCTTTCCACCAAATCCAAATCCTGAGAGAGAGAGTTGAGTGTTGGGGAGACTATCATTTGAAGCACAAGAGCAAGGAGTTCATCATCAACACACCATTTGTTACTTCTTGGAGAGTGGTGTCTCCTAGATTGGCTAGGTGTCACTTGGGAGCCTCCGACAAGATTGTGGAGTTGAACCAAGGAGTTTGTAAGGGCAAGGAGATCGCCTACTTTGTGAAGATCTACCGCTAGTGAGGCAAGTCCTTCGTGGGCGATGGCCATGGTGGGATAGACAAGGTTGCTTCTTCGTGGACCCTTCGTGGGTGGAGCCCTCCGTGGACTCGCGCAACCGTTACCCTTCGTGGGTTGAAGTCTCCATCAACGTGGATGTAGGATAGCACCACCTATCCGAACCACGGGAAAAACATCCGTGTCTCCAATTGCGTTTGAATTCTCCAAACCCTTCCCTTTACATTCTTGCAAGTTGCATGCTTTACTTTCCGCTGCCTATTCACTCTTTGCATGCTTGCTTGATATGTATTATGAATGTTGAAATTGTGCCTAAACTCCACTTAAACCGAAAAGGCTTAAAAACTGCAACTTTAGCATTAAGTGTCTAATCACCCCCCCTCTAGACACATCTACTTCAAGGTCCTACAAAATCACACTGTGTCTGGCCAGACGATGATGGATACCATAACACTGAGAGGGCCCGAGAATATCTTTCCATCGTCGGAGGAGCAAATCCCAATCTTGAGCTATCAAGTTACTTGACACACTTTTCCATGAACCCGTAAGTCGCCGTAATAGCCACCCATTTACGGATGACGTTTAACAAACCCCAAAGTTCATGAAGCAAGTATGGAGAAACTCGATACTCTCATGGTCTAAGGAATTATGCAAACGTTAACCATCTCTGTGTTATGTACCATTAACTTGTGACGAATGAATCTCATAGCATAACATCAATCCGGGTCGATTCAACACAAATGTTCTCTTAACATTGTGTTGGGGATCGTAGCAGAATTTTAAAATTTTCTACGCATCACCAAGATCAATCTATGGAGTCATATAGCAACGAGGGAGAGGGGAGTGCATCTACATACCCTTGTAGATCGCGAGCGGAAGCGTTCAAGAGAACGGGGTTGATGGAGTCGTACTCGTCGTGATCCAAATAACCGATGACCTAGCACCGAACGGACGGCACCTCCGCATTCAACACACATATGGTTGGGAAGACGTCTCCTCCAACTTGATCCAGCAAGGGGGAAGGAGAGGTTGATGGAGATCCAGGAGCACGACGGCGTGGTGGTGGAAGCAACGGTGATCTCGACAGGGCTTCGCCAAGCTCAGCGAGAGGGAGAGGTGTCATGGGAGGGAGAGGGAGGTGCCAGGGGCTAGGGTGCGGCTGCCCTCCCTCCCCCACTATATATAGGACCCCTAGGGGGCGCCGGCCCTAGGAGATGGGATCTCCAAGGGGGGCGGCAGCCAAGGGGCGTGGAGTGCCCCCCAAGCCAAGTGGGGCGCCCCCACCCCTAGGGTTTCCAACCCTAGGCGCAGGGGGAGGCCCAAGGGGGCGCACCAGCCCACTAGGGGCTGGTTCCCCTCCCACCTCAGCCCATGGGGCCCTCCGAGATAGGTGGCCTCACCTGGTGGACCCCGGGACTCTTCCGGTGGTCCTGGTACAATACCGATTACCCCTGTAACTTTCCCGATGGCCGAAACTTGACTTCCTATATATAAATCTTCACCTCTGGACCATTCTGGAAATCCTCGTGACGCCCGGGATCTCATCTGGGACTCCGAACAACTTTCGGGTTACTGTATACTAATATCTCAACAACCCTAGCGTCACCGAACCTTAAGTGTGTAGACCCTACGGGTTCGGGAGACACGCAGACATGACCGAGACGACTCTCCGGTCAATAACCAACAGTGGGATCTGGATACCCATGTTGGCTCCCACATGCTCCTCGATGATCTCATCGGATGAACCACGATGTCGAGGATTCAATCAATCCCATATACAATTCCCTTTGTCAATCGGTACGTTCCTTGCCCGAGACCCGATCGTCGGTATCCCAATACCTCGTTCAATCTTGTTACCGGCAAGTCATTTTACTCGTACCGTAATGCATGATCCCGTGATCAACCACTTGGTCACATTGAGCTCATTATGATGATGCATTACCGAGTGGGCCCAGAGATACCTCTCCCTCATACGGAGTGACAAATCCCAGCCTCGATTCATGCCAACCCAACAGACACTTTCGGATATACCCGTAGTGCACCTTTATAGTCACCCAGTTACGTTTTGATGTTTGGCACACCCAAAGCACTCCTACGGTATCCGGGAGTTGCACAATCTCATGGTCTAAGGAAATGATACTTGACATTCGGAAAGGCTCTAGCAAACGAACTACACAATCTTTAAGCTATGCTTATGATTGGGTCTTGTCCATCACATCATTCTCCTAATGATGTGATCCCATTATCAATGACATCTAATGTCCATAGTCAGGAAACCATGACTATCTTTTGATCAACGAGCTAGTCAACTAGAGGCTCACTAGGGACGTGTTGTGGTCTATGTATTCACACATGTATTACGATTTCCGGATAACACAATTATAGCATGAACAATAGACAATTATCATGAACAAGGAAATATAATAATAACCATTTTATTATTGCCTCTAGGGCATATTTCCAACAGTCTCCCACTTGCACTAGAGTCAATAATCTAGTTACATCGTGATGAATCGAACACCCATACAGTTCTGGTGTTGATCATGTTTTACTCTAGGGAGAGGTTTAGTCAACGGATCTGCCACATTCAGGTCTGTATGTACTTTACAAATATCTATGTCTCCATTTTGAACACTTTCACAAATGGAGTTGAAGCGACGCTTGATATGCCTGGTCTTCCTGTGAAACCTGGGCTCCTTGGCAAGGGCAATAGCTCCAGTGTTGTCACAGAAGAGAGTCATCGGGCCCGACGCATTGGGTATGACTCCTAGGTCGGTAATGAACTCCTTCACCCAGATTGCTTCTTGTGCTGCCTCCAAGGCTTCCATGTACTCCGCTTCACATGTAGATCCCGCCACAACGCTTTGCTTGCAACTGCACCAGCTTACTGCCCCACCATTCAAAATATACACGTATCCGGTTTGTGACTTAGAGTCATCCAGATCTGTGTCGAAGCTAGCATCGATGTAACCCTTTACGACAAGCTCTTCGTCACCTCCATAAACGAGAAACATATCCTTAGTCCTCTTCAGGTACTTCAGGATATTCTTGACCGCTGTCCAGTGTTCCATGCCGGGATTACTTTGGTACCTTCCTACCAAACTTACGGCAAGGTTTACATCAGGTCTGGTACATAGCATAGCATACATGATAGACCCTGTGGCCGAGGCATAGGGGACGACACTCATCTTTTCTCTATCTTCTCCCATGGTCGGGCATTGAGCCGTGCTCAATCTCGTACCTTGCAATACAGGCAAGAACCCCGTCTTTGACTGATCCATATTGAACTTCTTCAATATCTTGTCAAGGTATGTACTCTGTGAAAGACCAATGAGGCGTCTCGCTCTATCTCTATAGATCTTGATGCCTAATATGTAAGCAGCTTCTCCAAGATCCTTCATTGAAAAACACTTGTTCAAGTAGGCCTTTATGCTTTCCAAGAATTCTATATCATTTCCCATCAACAGTATGTCATCCACGTACAATATGAGAAATGCTACAGAGCTCCCACTCACTTTCTTTTAAATGCAGGCTTCTCCATAAGTCTGCGTAAACCCAAACGCTTTGATCATCTCATCAAAACGAATGTTCCAACTCCGAGATGCTTGCACCAGCCCATAGATCGAGCGTTGGAGCTTGCACACCTTGTCAACATTCTTAGGATCGACAAAACCTTCCGGCTGCATCATATACAATTCTTCCTTATGGAAACCATTAAGGAATGCCGTTTTGACGTCCATTTGCCATATCTCATAATCATAGAATGCGGCAATTGCTAACATGATTCGGACGGACTTCAGCTTCGCTACGGGTGATAAAGTCTCATCGTAGTCAACCCCTTGAACTTGTCGATAACCCTTAGCAACAAGCCGAGCTTTATAGATGGTTACATTACCATCCGCGTATGTCTTCTTCTTAAAGATCCATTTATTTTCTATGGCTCGCCGATCATCGGGCAAGTCAGTCAAAGTCCATACTTCGTTTTCATACATGGATCCTATCTCGGATTTCATGGCTTCCAGCCATTTGTCGGAATCTGGGCCCGCCATCGCTTCTTCATAGTTCGAAGGTTCACCGTTGTCTAACAACATGATTTCCAAGACAGGGTTGCCGTACCACTCTGGTGCGGAATGTGTCCTTGTGGACCTACGAAGTTCAGTAGCAACTTGATCTGAAGTTTCATGATCATCATCATTAACTTCCTCTCTAGTCGGTGCAGGCACCTCAGGAACATTTTCTTGAGCTGCGCCACTCTCCGGTTCAAGAGGTAATACTTCAACAAGTTCTACTTTCCTCCCACTTATTTCTTTCGAGAGAAACTCTTTCTCTAGAAAGGATCCATTCTTGGCAACGAAGATCTTGCCTTCGGATCTGAGGTAGAAGGTATACCCAATAGTTTCTTTAGGGTATCCTATGAAAACGCATTTTTCTGACTTGGGTTCGAGATTTTCAGGTTGAAGTTTTTTGACATAAGCATCGCATCACCAAACTTTTAGAAACGACAGCTTAGGTTTCTTCCCAAACCATAATTCATACGGTGTCGTCTCAACGGATTTCGACGGAGCCCTATTTAAAGTGAATGTGGCAGTCTCTAAAGCATAGCCCCACAATGACAGCGGTAGATCGGTAAGAGACATCATAGGTCCCACCATATCAAATAGAGTGCGATTACGATGTTCGAACACACCATTACGCTGAGGTGTTCTAGGCGGCGTGAGTTGTGAAACTATTCCACATTTCCTTAAGTGCGTGCCAAATTCGTGACTCAAGTATTCTCCCCCATGATCTGATCGCAAGAACTTGATTTTCTTGTCACGTTGATTCTCAACCTCACTCTAAAATTTCTTGAACTTTTCAAAGGTCTCAGACTTGTGTTTCATTAAGTAGACATACCCATATCTACTCAAGTCATCAGTGAGGGTGAGAACATAACGATAGCCACTGCGAACCTCAACGCTCATTGGACCGCACACATCAGTATGTATGATTTCCAATAAGTTGGTTGCTTGCTCCATTGTTCCTGAGAACGGAGTCTTGGTCATTTTACCCATGAGGCATGGTTCGCACGTGTCAAATGATTCATAATCAAGAGACTCCAAAAGTCCATCCGCATGGAGCTTCTTCATGCATTTGACACCTATGTGACCAAGGCGGCAGTGCCACAAGTATGTGGGACTATCATTATCAACCTTACATCTTTTGGTATTCACACTATGAATATGTGTAACATTACGCTCGAGATTCATTAAGAATTAACCATTCTCCAGCGGGGCATGACCATAAAACATATTTCTCATATAAATAGAACAACCATTATTCTCGGATTTAAATGAGTAGCCATCTCAAATTAAACGAGATCCTGATACAATGTTCATGCTCAAAGCTGGCACTAAATAACAATTATTGAGGTTTAAAACTAATCACGTAGGTAAATGTAGAGGCAGCGTGCCGACGGCGATCACATCGACCTTGGAACCATTCCCGACGCGCATTGTCACCTCGTCCTTCGCCAGTCTCCGCTTATTCCGCAGCTCCTACTTTGAGTTACAAATGTGAGCAACCGCACCGGTATCGAATACCCAGGAGCTACTACGAGTACTGCTAAGGTACACATCAATTACATGTACATCACATATACCTTTAGTGTTGCCGGCCTTCTTGTCCGCTAAGTATTTGGGGCAGTTCTGCTTCCAGTGACCACTTCCCTTGCAATAAAAACACTCAGTCTCAGGCTTGGGTCCATTCTTTGACTTCTTCCCGGCAGCTTGCTTACCGAGCGCGGCAACTCCCTTGCTGTCCTTCTTGAAGTTCTTTTTACCCTTGCATTTCTTGAACTTAGTGGTTTTATTCACCATCAACACTTGATGTTCCTTTTTGATTTCCACCTCCGCTGATTTCAGCATTGAATATACCTCAGGAATGGTCTTTTCCATCCCCTGCATATTGAAGTTCATCACAAAGCTCTTGTAGCTCAATGGAAGCGACTGAAGGATTCTGTCAATGACCGCGTCATCCGGGAGATTAACTCCCAGTTGAGTCAATCGGTTATGCAACCAAGACATTTTGAGTATGTGCTCACTGACAGAACTATTTTCCTCCATCTTACAACTGAAGAACTTGTCGGAGACTTCATATCTCTCGACCCAGGCATGAGCTTGGAAAACCGTTTTCAGCTCTTCGAACATCTCATATGCTCTGTGTTGCTCAAAACGCTTTTGGAGCCCCGGTTCTAAGCTGTAAAGCACGCCGCACTGAACGAGGGAGTAATCATCAGCATGTGACTGCCAAGTGTTCATAATGTCTTGGTTCTCTGGGATGGGTGCGTCACCTAGCGGTGCTTCTAGGACATAATCTTTCATGGCAGCTATGAGGATGATCCTCAGGTTCTGGACCCAGTCCGTATAGTTGCTGCCATCATCTTTCAGCTTGGTTTTATCTAGGAACGCATTGAAGTTGAGGGCAACATTAGCGTGGGACATTTGATCTACAAGACATAGTGTAAAGATTTTAGACTAAGTTCATGATAATTAAGTTCATGTAATCAAATTATTCAATGAACTCCCACTCAGATAGACATCCCTCTAGTCATCTAAGTAAAACATGATCCGAGTCAACTAGGCCGTGTCCGATCATCACGTGAGACGGACTAGTCAACATCGGTGAACATCTTCATGTTGATCGTATCTTCTATACGACTCATGCTCGACCTTTCGGTCTTTTGTGTTCCGAGGCCATGTCTGTACATGCTAGGCTCATCAAGTCAACCTAAGTGTATTGCGTGTGTAAATCCGGCTTACACCCGTTGTATTTGAACGTTAGAATCTATCACACCCGATCATCACGTGGTGCTTCAAAACAACGAACCTTCACAACGGTGCACAGTTAGGGGGAACACTTTCTTGAAATTATTACGAGGGATCATCTTATTTAAGCTACCGTCGTTCTAAGCAAATAAGATGTAAAACATGATAAACATCACATGCAATCAAATAGTGACATGATATGGCCAATATCATTTGCTCCTTTTGATCTCCATCTTCGGGGCTCCATGATCATTGTTGTCACCGACATGGCACCATGATCTCCAGCATCATGATCTCCATCATCGTGTCTTCTTGAAGTTGTCTCGTCATCTATTACTTCTACTACTATGGCTAACGCTTTAGCAATAAAGTAAAGTAATTACATGACGTTTATGTTGACACGCAGGTCATAAATAAATTAAGACAACTCATATGGCTCCTGTCGATTGTCATACTCATCGACATGCAACTCGTGATTCCTATTACTAGAACATGATCAATCCCATACATCACATATATCATTGATCACATCCTTTTGGCCATATCACATCACACAGCACATGCTGCAAAAAAAAGTTAGACGTCCTCTAATTGTTGTTGCAAGTTTTTACGTGGCTGCTATAGGTTTCTAGCAAGAACGTTTCTTACCTACGCCAAAACCACAATGTGATATGTCAATTTCTATTTACCCTTCATAAGGACCCATTTCATCGAATCCGATCCGACTAAAGTGGGAGAGACAGACACCCGCTAGCCACCTTATGCAACTAGTGCATGCAGTCGATGGAACCAGTCTCACGTAAGCGTATGTGTAAGGTCGGTCCGGGCTGCTTCATCCCACGATGCTGCCGAATCAAGATAAGACTAGTAATGGCAAGTAAATTGACAATATCGACACCCAGAACTGCTTTGTGTTCTACTCGTGCATAGAAACTACGCATAGACCTAGCTCATGATGCCACTGTTGGGGATCGTAGCAGAATTTTAAAATTTTCTATGCATCACCAAGATCAATCTATGGAGTCATCTAGCAATGAGGGAGAGGGGAGTGCATCTACATACCCTTGTAGATCGCGAGCGGAAGCGTTCAAGAGAACGGGGTTGATGGAGTCGTACTCATCGTGATCCAAATCACCGATGACCTAGCGCCGAACGGACGGCACCTCCGTGTTCAACACACGTACGGTTGGGAAGAAGTCTCCTCCAACTTGATCTAGCAAGGGGGAAGGAGAGGTTGATGGAGATCCAGCAGCACGACGACGTGGTGGTGGAAGCAATGGTGATCTCGGCAGGGCTTCGCCAAGCTCAGCGAGAGGGAGAAGTGTCACGGGAGGGAGAGGGAGGCGCCAGGGGCTAGGGTGCGGTTTCCCTCCCTCCCCCCCACTATATACAGGACCCCTAGGGGGGCGCCGGCCCTAGGAGATGGGATCTCCAAGGGGGACGGAGGCCAAGGGGGGTGGAGTGCCCCCCATGCCAAGTGGGGCACCCCCCACCCCTAGGGTTTCCAACCCTAGGCGCAGGGGGAGGCCCAAGGGGGGTGCACCAGCCCACTAGGGGCTGGTTCCCCTCCCACTTCAGCCCATGGGGCCCTCCGTGATAGGTGGCCCCACCCTGTGGACCCCCGGGACTCTTCCGGTGATCCTGGTACAATACTGATTACCCCTGAAACTTTCTCGATGGCCGAAACTTGACTTCCTATATATAAATCTTCACCTACAGACCATTCCGGAACTCCTCGCGACGTACGGGATCTCATCCCGGACTCCAAACAACTTTCGGGTTACCGTATACTAATATCTCAACAACCCTAGCATCACCGAACCTTAAGTGTGTAGACCCTACGGGTTCGGGAGACACGCAGACATGACCGAGACGACTCTCCAGTCAATAACCAATAGCGGGATATGGATACCCATGTTGGCTCCCACATGCTCCTCGATGATCTCATCGAAAGAACCACGATGTCGAGGATTCAATCAATCCCGTATACAATTCCCTTTGTCAATCGGTACGTTCCTTGCCTGAGACCCGACCGTCGGTATCCCAATACCTCGTTCAATCTCGTTACCGGCAAGTCACTTTACTCGTACCGTAATGCATGATCCCGTGATCACCACTTGGTCACATTGAGCTCATTATGATGATGCATTACCGAGTGGGCCCAGACATACCTCTCCGTCATACAGAGTGACAAATCCCAGTCTCGATTCGTGCCAACCCAACAGACACTTTCGGAGATACTCGTAGTGCACCTTTATAGTCACCCAGTTACGTTGTGACATTTGGCACACCCAAATCACTCCTACGGTATCCGGGAGTTGCACAATCTCATGGTCTAAGGAAATGATACTTGACATTGAGAAAAGCTCTAGCAAACGAACTACACGATCTTTAAGCTATGCTTATGATTGGGTCTTGTCCATCACATCATTCTCCTAATGATGTGATCCCGTTATCAATGACATCTAATGTCCATAGTCAGCAAACCATGACTATCTTTTGATCAACGAGCTAGTCAACTAGAGGCTCACTAGGGACGTGTTGTGGTCTATGTATTCACACATGTATTACGATTTCCGGATAACACAATTATAGCATGAACAATAGACAATTATCATGAACAAGGAAATATAATAATAACCATTTTATTATTGCCTCTAGGGCATATTTCCAACACATTGTGCCCTCAAAATTGCTGGCATAGACATGCCCATGACCAGGAAAACAGAATCATCATGCAACACTTGAGCTAGTCTTAGAGGCCAGGCTAGGAATACTTCTTACCATTTATTATTTCACACGTGCATATGAGTCTTCCTCCGAGCCTCGTGTTATTGCAGACTCGAGAACCATAGCGGTTATAGCATGGAACATCAACATAATTATTAACATGGAGATAAGTAATAGCATTTATTATTGCCTCTAGGGCATATCTCCTACAATTCCTACACCAGTAAGTGAGGAAGCTAATGATGATAATCATGAAACTTCTGATCAAGTTACTACCGAACCTTGTAGGTCAACTAGAGTAAGATCTGCACCAAGGTGGTACGTTATTGCTGTTCTAGAAGTCATGTTACTTGACCATGACGAACGTACGAACTATGAGGAAGCGATGATGAGCCCAGATTCCGCAAAATGGCTTGAGGCCATGAAATCTGAGATGGGATCCATGTATGAGAACAAAGTGTGGACTTTGGTTGACTTGCCGGATGATCAACAAGCCATAGAGAATAAATGGATCTTCAAGAAGAAGACTAACGCTGATGGTAATATTACTGTCTACAAAGCTCGACTTATTACAAAAGGTTTTCAACAAGTTCAAGGAGTTGACTACGATGAGACCTTCTCACCTGTAGCGATGCTTAAGTCCGTCCGAATCATGTTAGCAATTGCCGTATTTTATGATTATGAAATTTGGCAAATGGATGTCAAAACTGCACTCCTTAATGGATAACTTAAAGAAGAGTTGTATATGATCCAACCGGAAGGTTTTGTTGATCCAAAAGGTGCTAACAAAGTATGCAAGCTCCAGCAATCCATTTATGGACTGGTGCAAGCCTCTCGGAGTTGGAATATACACTTTGATGGTGTGATCAAAGCATATGATTTTATACAGACTTTCGGAGAAGCCTGTATTTACAACAAAGTGAGTGGGAGCTCTGTAGTATTTCTGATATTATATGTGGATGACATATTGCTGATCGAAAATGATACTGACTTTTTGAATAGCATAAAAGGATACTTGAATAAGAATGTTTCAATGAAAGACCTCGGTGAAGCTGCTTATATATTGGGCATCAAGATCTATATAGATAGATCAAGACGCTTAATTGGACTTTCACAAAGCACATACCTTGATAAAGTTTTGAAGAAGTTCAAAATGGATCAAGCTAAGAAAGGGTTCTTGCCTGTATTACAAGGTGTGAAGTTGAGTCAGACTCAATGCCCGACCACTGCAGAAGATAGAGAGAAAATGAAATTCATTCCCTATCACTACAAAAAAAAGACACATCCGTGACATTTTGGGTCGGACGAAAATTATTTCTGTCATACATATGACACTTCTATGAGGATAATTGTGACAAAACCCGGTATCATCATAGATGTGGTGGGCTCCTACTTCTATGACAAAAAATCATGACAGAAAATGGGCTTTTCATCCTGGGAGGGCCGGAGACGCAGATGCATGACATTCTTTGGGTCGTCCATGACAGAAAAAACCATGGTAGAAGCGAGGGGGAGGAAAATTTCGAGGAGTTCCCGGTTACAGTGGGAGGTCGGGGCCGAGCGATGCGCGTTTCTCTCGTACACGTACGCGCGTGTGTGCGAGGCATTGGCTCTAACTGAACCCGAGCGAGGCGTTTGGCTCTAACTGAACCCGAGCGATTGCACTGCAGGCTATGCGTTACTGAACCCGAGCGATCGATCGATGGTTGTTAACTGAACCCGATCGAGCGATTCCTTCGCTACTGCTGCTAACTGAAGCCGATCGATGGGATGAACAGTGAGCATTGCGGGAGGGGGGGTTGGATGAACAGTGAGCCGTGGCGTTGCCTCTGGATGAACAGGACCCCGTGGTGTGATGGAGGGCTGGATAAACAGTAGACGGTGGAGGGGTGCCCGTGGAGGGGTGGATGAACAGGACCCCGTGGTGTGGAGGGCTGGATGAACAGTAGACGGTGGAGGGGTGGTTGAAC
>NC_057812.1:635578733-635579344 GCF_018294505.1 Triticum aestivum
GAGGAAAATTTCGGGGAGTTCCCGGTTACGGTGGGAGGTGGGGGGCCAAGCGATGTGTGTTTGTCTCGTACACGTATGCGCGTGTGTGCGAGGCGTTGGGTCTAACTAAACCCGAGCACGACGTTGGGCTATAACTGAACCCGAGCGATTGCACTGCAGACTACGCGTTACTGAACCCGAGCGATCGATTGATGGCTGTTAACTGAACCCGATCGAGCAATTCCTTCGCTACTGTTGCTAACTGAAGCCGATTGATGCTGCCTCTAGGATAAACAGTGAGCGTTGTGGGGGGTTTGGATGAACAGTGAGCGGTGGCGTTGCCTTTGGATGAACAGGACCCCGCAGTGTGGTGGAGGGCTGGATGAACAGTAGACGGTGGAGGAGTGCCCGTGGAGGGGTGGTTGAACAGGACCCCGTGGTGTGGAGGGCTGGATGAACAGTAGACGGTGGAGGGGTGCCCGTGGAGGGGTGGTTGAACAGGACCCCGTGGTGTGAAGGGCTGGATGAACAGTGGACGGTGGAGGGGTGGTTGAACAGTAGCCAATGGAGTAGCACGCGGTGGAGGCTGGATGAACAGGAGCCCGTGGAAGCTGGAGGAGGTCGACGGTAGC
>NC_057812.1:636506000-636512805 GCF_018294505.1 Triticum aestivum
TGCACCACAAGTAAAATGTCCACTCTGTCCCTATCCGCAAGGACGACGAGGTGCAGGTCGACTGCAATCCTCTCCACGGAGCTATGCCACAAGTACAATGTCCGGTCGATCCCTATCCGCAAGGACGACGAGGTGCAGGTCGACTGCAATCCTCTCCACAGAGTTGCGCCACAAGTACAATGTCCGCTCCATCCCTATCCGCAAGGACGACGAGGTGCAGGTCGACTGAGATATCTCTCTCAGAGTTGCATCTCAAAAAACATTCTGAGTGAAGATTAAGTTCCACTCGAAGGCAAACGCAAGCACATGCAGAAGATAAACCAAGATCAGATAAAATCTCAAGAGTTTCAGAACGAAGATAAAAGTACTCGAGCGTCAGGCCCGAAGGAGTTTAACAGTTACAAAAACCACTCGGCATTCTGAGGCGGATTTAAAGCAAGTTTAAGTAACTAGTTTGTTCACTCGGCAGGAGGAGGACTTGCAGGCACGACGAACTCGTCCAAATCAATCCCATCCGTGATCTGAATGGCAGCAGCAATAAAAGTCTCCATGAAGGACTGGAAGTCGTGCCTTTTTGTGTTGGCGGCCTTGATCACCGCTAACTTCTCCTCTCGAGCTTCTCGGCAGTGGACCCTGACCAGTGGCAGAGCCACGTCAGCACCACATCGGGTAAAGGACTTCTTCCATTCCTGCACTCGACCAGGGATCTCGTTGAGTCGAGCCATCAGAGACTCGAGATCATTCTGAAGTGTTGCCCTTGGCCAGAGCGATGAGTCGATGCGTGAAACTGCAACCTTCAGACAAGCAAGATAACTTGTAACACTGGTGACACGAGATTCCAGTCGAAGCACATTCATGGCAGCCTCGTCACCGAGTGGAGAAAGGATAGGGTCCAAGCCTGTCTCGACCCGTCCAGTCTCCTCTTCAAAGTTTCGGCAGAATTTTGTAGAGTCAAGGAGTTAATGAGTCGACTGGTCGGGTCCAACTTGCAAACAGTAAAAAGTCGAGTAAAAAAGAGGTACCTTCGAGCATAAGAAAGAGTTTCTTGGCGAGAGCTTTCAGATAAGCCTCCAAATCGTTCCTCCTGCAAGTCATGCTCTCCAGCTGGTTGGTCAGAGCCACTTTATCTTTTTTCAGATGAGTCGCCTCTCGATTGGATTCAATGAGAGACGACTTCAGCTTGTTGATTTCTTCCTCCAGTGCTCCGACCGAAGCCAGTTTCTGGTCAGCAAGGGTAGTCTTCTCCTGAGCCTCGTTCTGCGCAGCTGCAAGGTCCAGATCCTTCTTCTCCAGGGCCAGCCTCATTTTCTCTGCAAAATACATATTTAGCTCAAACAGAAGAATGAAGAGATAACTTGAGGGATGGTCAAGATAAGCAGTCGACAGGTTGTTACCTTCCATACCAGCGACTTCATCTTGAGCCTTCTTCAAGTTCTGCTGAGCCAACTCCAGGTCAAGGTTGAGTTGCCTTTGCTTTTCCTCAAATTCAGTGAACTTGGAGATAAGCGTACAAGATTTCTAAAGTGAGTAAAAGACATATCAATCAACAAGATCAAAGATTATTTATTTCCGAATGAATAAACCTTCAAGACTACTCAGACCCCAACCGACTGCCAGCAGTCAACTGCGGTCTCGGGGACTACACCCAGTGGGTGCACTAAGAGTGCCCCCACTGGTTCGGATTCCACTCGGCCGGTCCGCCCAGGCCGAGTAAAAAAAGAGAGAGAAAGAAGTGCTCAGACCCCAACCGACTGCCAGCAGTCGACCGTGGTCTCGGGGACTACACCCAGTGGGTGCACTAAGCACGCCCCCAGTGGTTCGGTTTCCACTCGACTACACCCAGTGGGTGTGCAATCTCGAAGTGCAAGACAATGAAAGATTGCGCGAAGGAAAATATTCGGGTAACATATCCTAAAAGAACAAATTCAGTCAGAAGTTGACTTACCTGGACATTGACTCGAAGAGCCGCGCTGGCGTCATAAGCAGCCTGACTGCTTTTGTGCACCGCCTTCACCCGCTCCATCATTATGCCAGCCCGACGAATAGCCCTCGCAGCGGCGTCCGACTGGCTTTCTGGAACATGATGAGTAGCAAAGAAGGGGACGGACGGTCCAGACGCGGCGGCTTGGAGATCCGAGGCATGAGGTTGGATGGTTGAGCAAGCTCTGGAACAGTCGACGATGCGGGACACACACTCGACACTGGGTCAGCAAAGGTTACAGAAACCTTACTCACATCTTCGGGCCGTTGAACTACTCGCTCCGTCGCCGGCTCCGGCTGGGATGTCTTGCTAGCTATTGCCTTCTTCTTCCTGGGCCTCAGCGGCACGTCCCCGTCATCATCCGGAAGCTCAATGACATTGGAAGGGGCTGCAAAGAAATCAGTCGACCCTAAATGAGTCACTGGAATTTAACCAACTATACAATCGAGAACAAGATCACGAGGATTGTACCCAGGTTGGAGGTGACCGCATCTTCCATGTCCTCATCTTCATACTAGCGAGTGGAAGTCCCAGAAGTAGCAGCACAACAAATTTTAGAATTCAGTCGGTCATGTTTGACGAAATGAGTCGACTCAAATCCAGATTCATACTAAAACAAGAAATCAAGTCCAACTAATATCCGGAAGCAATGGGATGGCCACTTTGATCTTCGGCAAGGCCTTTGGTGGTTTGGATGGCGTAGCTTTCGGTTGCTTCGACGCCTTTTCAATCGGTGCCGGAGAAGACGTTCGAGGGCGCTTCGATGACTGCCCAGTTTGCACGGTCGCTTTGCCGCGGGCACTTGCTGGATCGTGAGAAAGCTTGGATCGTTTTTCCCTACGAGGAGGAGAGTCGACCTCTTCTTCATCACTCGAGTCGTCGCTGTCCTCGTCCTCTTCGTCGTCAGAGTGCCACTCGCCACTTTCACCTCCACTCGCTTCCCCCTCTGGGTCCTACTCCTGCTCCCCGTTGGGCATCGAGTACATCTCAGTCAGGGCCTAGAAGACAACAACCAAGATAGGAGACAGTTGGATGACAGCAAACAGCTAATTGATAAATCAAGAAAACACTCGACCACTTGGAGTCATACCTTGTCGGTTTTGTACGAGTTGTTGAGAAGAGGAATCCTCCGAGATCCCCTGGGGTTGTCCTTGTTGCCAGTGATGCTCTTCAGCCACCCTTCCAACGTGGCATCGTCGACTTCCTCTGGATGGATCCGAGTGGTGTCGTCGGTGCCCGAATACATCCACATCGGATGGTCACGAGCTTGAAGGGGTTGGATGCGCCACCTGAGGAAGACCTCCAACATATCCATACCGGTTACCCCGTCACGGACAAGCTGAACTACTCGCTCAACCAGCACTTTCACTTGTGCCTTCTCCTCTGGGATCACTTTCAAAGCAGAGGGCTTCTCCACTCGGGCCATGGAAAAGGGGGGAGTCTAGTCGACTGACCGGGAGTCGGCTGGTCCTTGCAGTAGAACCAGGTCGACTGCCACCCTCGGACCGACTCGGGAAGGATCATGGCTAGGAAAGTACTTTTACTCCTCATCTGAATCACAAGACCCCCGCACATCTGAATCACTTGTGTCCTCTCATCACTCGGGTTGGCCTTCTTGTCCGACTGAGAACGGCATGTGAATATGTGCTTGAAGAGCCCCCAGTGTGGCCGACAGCCCAGGAAGCTCTCACACATGGACACAAAAGCAGCGAGGTACACGATGGTATTCGGAGTAAAGTGGTGGAGTTGCGCCCCGAAGAAGTTCAAAAAAACTCGAAAGAAAGGGTCGGGAGGCAAGGAAAACCCGCGGTTGACGTGAGTAGTGAGGAGAACGTGCTCACCCTCCTGTGGTTGCGGCTCGGTCTCATTCCCCGGGAGTCATGCCGATTCGTGGGGGATCAGGCCCCCCTCGACCAGGTCGTCGATGTCATCCTGGCGGATCGTCGAGCGGATCCAGTCGCCCTGGATCCAGCCCGGCAGCAGGCCGGCCCTCGAAGAAGATCCGCCCCGGCCAGACTTCTTCCCCTTCGCCTTCGCCGTCACCTTCTTCGCGCGCTCCAATGCCACCGTCTTCTCCTTCCCCATCGCGGTGAGCAGAGCTCGAATGGGGCGGCGGCGCTGGAGCAGGAACAGATGCAGCGGAGAAAACTGAGAGGGAAAGAGAAGAACGAAGATGCACTGTTCAAAGAAAACCCCGGCCCGTCGCCTTATATGGGGCCGCTTACACGTGGATGACCTATGGGTCCAGACGACCCAATCAAATCCCGCAACAGTCGCGCGCGAGGTACGTGGCGAAAAAGGTGGCGAAGTGATCGAGGCGGCCGCACCTAATCCCTTCCGATTACTGCGGCCTCCCCCGTCTCGCGCGCTTCCCCAAAATCCAAATCCCACGATATCTGTGCGCAGCAGGGCAATCTGTCAGAAGGAATATCTTCTCCATACCAGTACTCAAGACATCATAGTAAAGTTCGCTCGGTAGATTCAAGAATGGATCAAGGCGACTAAAAAGGAGTTGAGACCATTATGGTTGTTCGCTTGGTCACGATAAGTCACTACCGGAGCACAAAAATTAAATCGGAGAAATTCTCATCTCCTTCTCCACTCAAGCCCCGAACCATTCGGGGGCTAATGATGAAGCTATGTACCTAGGGTAGGGTCATAGGCCTGACCTAGACTACCTCCCCAAGGACATCACCCTAAAGCCAGCAGCATTAAAGGGTACCATCATCCACTCGACCAGAGACATTCCACTCGGAAGAATCAATGTCACTTGACCGTCATAGAAGTCACTCGACAAACAGAAGATCTGAAGCCACTCTACACAGCAACGGTCAGGCGTTTACTCATAGCCTTAACTACCATTTATAGCACTTTAATACGGACATTACATGTAATGCTCCACCTTTATGTACATTGAACCCCGCATAACGGAGGGCAGCTGGGGTCCTGGCGCACTCTATATAAGCCACCCCCTCCTCCAGGACAGGGGTTCGCATCTTTTGTAAACGCACACACACACACACACACACACACACACACACATATATATATAATCCAGTCGACTGCCCAAGGGCATCGAGACGTAGGGATATTACTTCCTCCGAGAAGGGCCTGAACTCGTAAACTCGTGTGTACAACTACTCCATAGCTAGGATCTTGCCTCTTCATACATACCCCCCAATTCTACTATCAGTCTTAGAACCACGACATGCACCCCATAGACACACAAGTTGATTGTTTTAGCCGTGTGCGGTGCCCCCTTTCACAGATTTCCACCTCGGTCACATCATTGTAGAGCTTAGGCGAAGCCCTGGATCGGTAACTTCATCATCACTGTCATCACGCCGTCATGCTGACGAAACTCTCCCTCGACCTCAGCTGGATCTAGAGTTCGTGGGACGTCATCAAGCTGAACGTGTGCAGATCATGGAGGTGCCATATCTTCGGTGCTAGGATCGGTCGGATCGTGAAGACGTACGACTACATCAACCGCGTTGTCATAGCGCTTCTGCTTTCGGTCTACGAGGGTACGTGGACACTCTTTCCCCTCGTTCTATGCATCACCTAGATGGATCTTGCGTGTGCGTAGGATTTTTTTGAAATTACTACGTTCCCCAAAAAAAATAAGACAAATAGGAGACTTATTATGGGATGGATCGTAGTACGACCCGGACTCTGTTGTAAGCCCAGGGCCTCGACCTATATAAAGGAGAGCCCCTGAGGCAGAAAGCCTAAGTTACAAACTCTCGGGGAATAGGTTAGTTATGTCGCAAACTTGTAATCGAGATCATCATCATCAATATCAATCAAGCAGGAAGTAGGCTAATACCTCCATCAAGAGGGGCCGAACCTGGGTAAACCCTTGACTCTCGATTCCGATCAACCCCGTTCAAGCTACTACCTCGCGGCGATGGCCTCACGACTAAGTCCTTTCACGAGGACAACTGTCGTGACAAAACCATGACACGCCTCGAACGGCTCTACGGTCCTGGTGATCACTTCGACGGTGGTTGCGCTTGGCCTGGCTCCACGTCCGCCTGCCTCAAACTGCTCCATGGCACCGTGATACGTTTGACAGCCTCGGCGAGATCCACCACGTTTGGCCTAACTCCGCGCCGGCCGGCCTTCTTCTCGGTTCCCAACACCGAGTTGGCTGCCGGCCGCAACCTGCGCACGATCAACTACATGCACCCACATCCAGCGGTTGCTCCTCCACCTGACAACGTCCACCTGCTGCAAGAGAGACCGAAATCTTCTTCTGAGTGCTTGGCCTTCTGAATTAGATCTTCCAACTTGTTGCGTACAACCAAAATCTTCTTCCTCATAGCCTCATTCAAGGAGTCGGTTGCCTTCTTTGCTAATAAATTCCCATGCTCATCATACACATTCTCCTTGTAAATAAAAATATATGATACCAGTCATTTTATTTCCAATTAAAATATCAATTGGATACATTTTTACCTTTTGCACCGTTTGTCCCATCTTTTCACAAGGTAGTAGGATGGAAGTTCATTTTGATTTTCGGCCCTCAAGACCTGGATGATATGGCGGCACGGGATTCCAATTGTTTCAAATAACTTGCATGAACAATTAGCTATCATGGCTGTGGTGTCGCACTGAACTTCTCTAATCTTGTGGGATCAATCTCTCAAGGTCACTATTTTTACTGCTTCATCTTGTGCAATGCCTTGGATGCAACAATGGTCTCTTGCTGCAATAATCTCTTTCTGAAATTTATCGAACACTTCATATGTAAACACGTCTCTACCTTGTTTTTCCATTACCCATGGTCTCAGTAGTTGTGGGGTTGTATGAATGCTTGAG
>NC_057812.1:636513122-636553769 GCF_018294505.1 Triticum aestivum
ATGTTGGGGGGCAAAGGCTCTATTTTCTCTAATCTAAGCAGGTTCTAAATTTTTCCCTTCATAGCTTTTACCAAGCCTGGGGGGCCACGGCCCCTGTAGGGCTGAACGTAGCTCCGCCCCTGAATCAACTCCTCTTCTCATTGGCATCTTGTAGGTGTTGTCGCCACACAACTTGACGAAGATATATGCATCACAACCACATCATGTATTCTTACGGTTTTGTTTGATGGGTTGGATGAAACTTTAATCTCCTTGCTCTTCTCAGCCTTGAATCCTTCCCTACTGCACATGAAACGCTTTATCCGAACCACATCATTGTTCAACAATTTTTGCTGTCCCACACGAACTCGAAGACCCACATGATCACAACCTCAAGCCCTTCAAATGTCATCCCTACTTTAGGCTTCAAATTTTCTGTCGCATCTCGGCGTAAAAGACGAGCACCGCAAAATAAGTAATGAAGCACAGTTATCATCATCATGCACAACTCTCTGAACAGATAAGAGACATGATCGAGGATAATTTCTTAAACTCAGGAATAGTGGAATGCTTTCTTTCTTTCTTGGTGTAGCAAATTCCCCCTCATTCATTTGAGTTTGCAAGCTTTTGCCTGATTTTGTAGCTACAAATGCATCAACACGGTTATTCTGTTAGACTAGTGCGCATGTACACCATAGACAAATACTCATGAGGGTCATACACAACATGGCTACAGTTTACTGATGTTACCTGATTCTCCCTGCACCATACTGAAGTTCGGTTCAGACTTTTCAGTATTAGTATTTTCAACAGCCGTAGCAGGGAAAGTGAGTTGGGCCTCACGATGGCTAGATGCAGAGACATACTGAGGGTCACCACTTGAATCATGGATCACCGCTGATGCATGTTCACCATCCAGCTTTTTATGTACATCTCTCTTTGATTTGATGTGTCATTTTCTACTCGCCAGTATTGAAATTCTGAGAACGCAGTACTGCAGAATTGATAGCACAGTGATATGGCAATATGGCACAGTGATACTCTCATTTCATTTGCAATTCCATTGCAGCTCAAGCTTTCTACATTTGCTTACAAGGTGCGTTCGTCCCTGGCAGTAAATTCGTCAATATACATTACAAAATAAATAAATCGTCTTTGTACATTGGAGGAGTGGAAATATGCACTCCCAAGTGATGAGGTAGAACGGTGGTCGAGCACGCATCCTACGCGGCTGGAGTGGACGATGCCCCGCTCGTGCATCCTCCCGGCGCTGCTCAGGAGCTGCCGCATGACGCGGCGCGTCTCCTCCTCGGCGAACGGCTCGCGGCGACCACGCAGAACGTGTCCGAGGCTCGGGCCGACGTGCTCCAGGACGAGACTGCACTAAACCGCGAGGTAGGCAGGTAGCACGCCTCACGCAGCAGGTCGCGGTGGAGCGCGTGGGCATTTCAGGGCGACGTCCGCGCCGGTGACGCGGTGGCGTCAGCTCGTACTCCTCGGTGCTCCCGATGCGCCGTCTCTTGCGGGAGCCGGCGTCGTGGTCGTTGATCATGGCGCCAATGGCGGCGGCGGCGGCGGCGATTCGCCAGACGGTGGCCATGGGTTGCCCGCCCCAGCTGCTGGTGCGTGTCGGTGACCATGGGGTGGCAAGATTTCGTGGCGTGCGGGCAACGCGTGGTGCGCGTCTGCCGCTGCTCAATCGGATTCCACTGGAGCGAAACGCGCTTCCGAATTCGATCGGGAGTGGTGCTCTGCTCGCGTCACCGCCTCGCCGGGAGATATAAGCTGCATTGGGGGCCTCGTGATAGGCGATCGCCTTCTTCCTTCCCAGTTTCCCCATCCAATCCTCCCCACTCCTCCATCCACCCCAAGATCGATCACAGGAGCTCGCGGAAAAGCCGCCGCCATGGCCGCGCAGATGCTCCGCCGGTGGAACAGCTTCTACGGCGCCTTCGACCCCGTGGACGCCGCCATCGAGGCCGCTGACCCAGACCAATTTTCCCGCCACGTGTTCCAGCGCGCGAGGGGGGACCTGCTGGTAGGGCTCTGCAACGCCGCCGACGAGGACCAGGCGGAGCGTATCTGCGGGATTCTCGACGACCTCATGGCAGAGTCTCTCGAGACGCTGAGGCTGGTTCCATCAACGCCAGAGGTGCCCATCTCCACGGAACTCGCCGAATCTGTGCGCGCGCTGCGAGAGCACGACTCGGAGCGCGTCCGCCTCCTCGCGCGCGGCATCGTGAGCGGGTGGGAGACCTCCGTCCAGGACGAGGTCACAGCAGCCATGCCCATGAAGAAGAAGGTGGAGAGCGTGCCGCAGCCCAAGGCGACCGTCGGCCAGCAGCAGCAGCAGCGTGTCTCCGCCGACCCTGACGCGAAGACGAAGCAACCTCCCAAGATTGTCGGCGAGGCGTTGTCCAAGAAGAAGGCGGAAATCATCAAAAGGGCGTCCGATCCTGCCGCCGGCTTCGTCGACGGTGACCGTGCCAGGTTCTGCTCGGAGGAGAAGATGGAAGCCACGAAGCGCAAGCTCCGCCAGGGTTACCAGGAAGCAGAGGACACCAAACGGCGGCGCAAGACGCAGTTGGTGCAGGCGCCCAAGATGATGCAGCCAATCAGGAGGTGCAGCAGCTCCATGGTCAAGAACACCTTCGCGGTCAGGACGCAGCTACACATCGCTTAGGGCTCTAGCCAAGAAACCAATTGATCCATACCTAGTAGTGCCCTGGTCACTTGTTAGCTATATGTAATCCTTCTTCTCGAATCTCGAACATGGCATACTGCCGCTGTAACTAGCACTAGTCCAACGCAGTTGCTTGTAGCTCGTATGCATGTTATGTATGTGATCGGAAGAAGTTGATGAGTTGAAAGCAAGATTTATAGTGTTACAAATCTGCAGAGAATTTGGAAAGAAATTGCTCGTCATGTTGGGGAAGATGTGTTTGTGTCGAATTATAATTCTGCACAAACCTAAACAAACAACAAAGCACTGCTTTTACAATTCTGAGTTCTCATGTCCACGTTCAGACTATCAGTTCAAGTTGGAACTTCAATTTAATCAAAAATTGACAAAATTCTCCTCTTGCTGTTTTTGGATAGAAAACCACGTATGTACGACAAATGATACTCCCTCCGTTCACTTTTGTAGGGTGTTTTAGACATTTAGAACAATACCTAAAACAGTTCAATTTCAGCTGTCTAAAACGACTTATAGAAATTGTACTTAGCACAGATTGCATACAAAGCAG
Source organism: Triticum aestivum (assembly GCF_018294505.1). Taxonomy (NCBI): domain Eukaryota; kingdom Viridiplantae; phylum Streptophyta; class Magnoliopsida; order Poales; family Poaceae; genus Triticum; species Triticum aestivum. Next base: position 636,516,350 of record NC_057812.1, read on the forward strand.
TAGCAACTAAAATCTTGGCTAGCGCATTCCTAAAATCCGGCTTGCACCCGTCAGAAGCAATGCGCAAACTCATCGACAGCACTTTGATCGTGGGCGTGGCACCGATCAGGACATGGGTTGCCTGCGCCGAACTCCTTGTGCAGATCCTGATCTTACATCAAGAAATGGCGCGGTGTGCTCCTGTGACGACGGGCAGAGGGAGTGCTTTCAGGTTCTTCAAGCAGAGCGTGGAAGTGGAGTGGTCGCTCCTTGATGACCAGGAGCTGGATGGCCCCAGCTGGTTCCTTTGCAAGGGCCTGTCTATCCGGACTAAGGAGGAAGGCAAGATTTTTTTTTGCTATTATAGGTCACTGCTCAGTGCTTTAAAAGAAGTCAACGGGGTTTTTTTCTTTTTGCGGGTTTTTTTCCTTACAAGTACAATAGAATGTCAACTTAATTTCAAAAATATTTTTAGAATTTTTCGACATTTTATTTAATTACTATTTTTCGCATATAAGGTGTATATACAACCATAGACCAAAAGTTCCCCTCCCCTTTACTATTAAGCCCTTGTACCGCTATCTAGAAAAAGATATTGCTGGAGCTCGCAACAAATGGATTTGGCAAGTGAAAATTCCTTTAGAGATTAAAGCATTTATCAGTGGCTCGCTTTGATTGTGTGTAGGAGAAACTGTTCCTCTCTGTTCCTTCTATATGATGTTGAAACTGTCTGCCATTTGTTCATCGGTGTTCTCGTCGTCAAGGTCGTTTGTGGCTCGTTTGGTGTTGTTCTTAACACCAACGGTTGCCCCTCTTTTATCTGGCAAGCTTTCTACGTGCGTATTCGAAAAATAAGCTTTGGAGAGGTCTCCAGATCCAGAAAGAGGAAAGGTCCACGTTCGGGCTGGAATAGCGCCTACAGTTGGAGTGGCAGATCTTCATCTGGCTCGAAGTGTACTCCGTATGTATGACTCCATGAAGGCAGATGGACACCATCCCCTATGTACGGGGTTGAGCCGACTTATGTGATCGGGTTCCTCGTTACCAGCGGTGCACCCTGACCTCATTTCTCTGCCTTAGGGCACGTACAATGACTGATAAAATAGTTTTATCTTTTTTTTGCATTTAATTTAAAGATAACAAAAAAAATGTCTATAATGGATCATTTCTTAGTCTTATCTTTAATAATTAGCTATTCGTAAAAACGTGGTGAGACATATTGTGTGCTAAGAGATCATCTCTTGTCTTCTTTTAAATAAAAGAAAACAAGTCTTTTCTTATGAGTTCTCTCTCCTCCACCTCATCATTTATCCTACGTGTCACTCCTAAAAGCATCTCCAACAGCCGCGCTAAACAAGCGCCGCGCCGTAAATTTTGCCATTTTAGCGCGCGCAACCTGTACACAAGCTTCAGTGGGCGCGCAATAACCGCGCGCGCGGCATATGTAGTTGGCCGCGCGGTCCGAAACGCCAACTCGCGATGTGTATTTGGGGCGCCGGCTTCCGCGCGCGGCACACACGAGCGCTCGCGCCGCACTCTCTCCTCCCCGCCACCTTCGCCCCGCGCGCGCCGGCGCCGGCGAACTTGACCCGATGGACGCACATGCCGGCACCCCGCTCACCCCATCCTACAGCCGCGACCCCTCCTCCACCGCCGCCGCCAGAAACCCTAGCGCGGGGAGCGTTGGCCTCGCCACCGTCGGAGCTCCTCCGAGCATTGGCCTCGCGCGCGGCCTCTTCATGCGCACGCGGATGACCACGGCGGCGGGTGGCGTCGCGCCGGCGCCGCCCTGTGCCCCCCCCCCCCTCGAAGCTCCCCAATGCGCCGTGGCCGAAGAAGGGCAAGACATCCACGAAGAAGAACAAGGCGACGGACGGCTCCGGCACCTCGAAGGCAAGGAGAAAGAAGCTTGCAGGGCGTGTGACGGGCGCGACGGCTACCGAAGCGCCGGCGAGCTCACTCGTTGAGTCGGCGGCCGACGCGCACAACGTGTTCGACGATATGCCCCAAAGGTAGAAATTTTTTCCAACTTTTCTTTTCTTGTTATTTTTTGAATGCATCCATATAGATAGCTTATTTGCATTGTTCTATATATTTTGCAGTGTCAACGATGATGCATACATGTCAACTATGGGTGTTGGCTCCAACAATTCGCATTGGTCTCAAACCAATGACATGCATTTCGAAGAGCATGAGTTCGAGGTGGGCGAGGATGGTGAGGGCATTGTCGACGCGCCGAAAGGAAGAGCGGGCAATTACACCAACGTCGATGACATCTTACTATGCAATGCTTGGTTGCTAGTGTCGAGGGATCCATCCGTTGGAGGTGATCAAAGTAGAGATGCTTATTGGGAGCGGATGACAGAACACTTTGATGTTCGCAACGTGAGTGGAATTGACCGCTCTGAGAGATCACTTCGGTCCCGGTGGTCGACAATCAACTCGGATTGTCAAAGGTGGGCGGCCGCACAAAAGGCGGTTGACAAGTTGAACCCAAGTGGCACAAATGAGGACGATAGAGTAAGTGGCATTTCATACATGTTCATCATACTTGTTGTTGGTGTTCGAAGTGCTAACTTGCTTTGTTTTCATGTACTACAACATTGCACAAAACTTGTTCAAAGGAGAGGAGAAGAGAACCAAGAAGGGGAAGATCAAGAAAGGAAGGATATTTACCTTGCCTCATTGCTATGAAGTGTTGAAGGATGATGAGAAACGGAAGAAGCGTAATGATTTGGATGATTTGCATTTGAGCAACAAACGCAAGCGAACAATTGAGTTGAATGATGATGATGATGAGGAGGATGATGCATCAAGTGACAGCAAGAGAAGCCCCACACCCAACTCGGTTTCATACTTGAAGCCAAAATGACCGGATGGGTGCAAGAAAAAGCAAAAGAAAAGAGGAAGAGGAAAGAAGATGATGCGCTCAAAAATGATATGGAAGATATTGTGAAGGCAAGAAAAGAAGCCAACAAGGTGAGGAAAATGGCAAGGAACCAAGATGTCGTGGCCGAGGAGAGGAGGTTGGCGGCCGAGGAGAGGAGGGTGGCGGCCGAGGAGAGAAGGGTGGCTTTGGAGGAGAGGAAGGTGAGCAATGAGGAGCGAACTAGATTGTTGGAATGGGAGAAGCACTTGTTCTTCTTGAACACATCTATCCTCAATGAGGTGCAGAAGGAGTATGTCAATCTTGCCCGTGAAGAAGTCTTGATCCAAAAAAGAGCCATGATTTGCGCAATGGGTGGCGGTGGCCTTGGCGCCATGGGTGGCGGTGGCTTTGGCGCCATGGGAGGCATGGGTGGCTTCATAGGTACCGTGGGTGGCTTAGGTGCCATGGGTGGCTTTGGAGCTACCATGGAGACCATGGGAGGCATGGGTGCCTTTGGAGCACCCCCCGGCGCTATGGCCGCCATGGGAGGCATGAGTTTTGCTTCTCTCATGGGAGGCATGGGTGCACCTCCAGCCGCGATGGGCGGAATGTCTTCTGGTGTGCCTCCTCACACACATTCCCATGAAGATGCTGTTGAAGATCTTGCCAACACCGTCAAAGATTCACGTGATGTGGTGCGCGATGAGGAGGAGGAGGAAAATCATCTTCAGAGGAGGAAGAATCGTCTTCCGAAGATGAGGACGAAGACGAGGACGAGGCTTGATGTGTCTTTGTTTGTGTCATGAACTTGGTTTGCATTTTGAACTTGGTTGAATGAACTCGTGGGCATGATTTTGAACTTGTGGGCATGAACATTTATTCATCAACTTGTTTGTGTGAAATTTATATGTCATGTTCATTGCATTTTGAAGGTTTCAAATTCATTTTGTGTCCAAAATGCAACATATGCAATGCCCCGACGAGTCACGCGTGCTGCATTTTAGCGCGGCTGTTGAAGCCAGCGCTGCCGGCCGCACAAAACCAGAGGAAAGGCGCGTGGCAAAGTAGTTTTTTACGCGCGGCGCGTAGCGCGGCTGTTGGATATGCTCACCATTGTACATGCCCTTAGAATAGAGTGCAGGCCGTTGTTGATCGAAGTACGACCGTGGAATATACTCCATGTGTGTCTAGACAACATGCATCTTCCTCGGCATCAGATAAGGTGTTCTGGTTCAGCTCTAGGCCTACCTTGGCCACCGCTAGCTCCCGCGGAAATATAGGATCCGTTGATCTTCCAGGCCTAACATGAGATTGTTCGCCAAGGGAGGGGATCAATCCGTGAGAAAAAAAGTGTCTCCAAAAAATACAACACCCGGAAAACATCAAAGGTCTCCGAAAGCAATGCCTTCAAGAAGGAAATGGTGCACAAGCATCGTCGTTATCCGACACAAGATCTTAGGTTTTCACCCTGGAGAAGTCCGAACTCTCAAAACAATTCCTTTAGCAAGGCAATTGCCAGGCACGGCCAATGAAGGCCAGACCTTAGGTATTCACCCTCAAATTCTTGGCTCGGTACCCGAGGAGCACCACCAAAAATGAATTCCTCCAGTGTTGCCGCCCCCACTTGACACTACTGCTCGTGAGAGTTATCAAACACCTAGCTGACTCCATCGCCTCGAAGGCCCCGTCTGTCTAATTGATCCTCCGATCTCGGCCACCATGACCTTCTCCACAATTCTCTACACCATAGAAATCGAGAAGCCGACATGTCCCATGGTGTCAACAAACAATAGAGCTTCGCGTCACGCCCACATGAAACCTCGTAGATTGAAATTGACGTGCACGACTAAATTCTATCTGATCCAGATATCTTGGGCAAGATCTCCGATAGCAGTTCCAGAACATGACAATGACCAAATCAAGGAGGACCGGTCTGTTGGGGAACGTAGTAATTTCAAAAAAATTCCTACGCACACGCAAGATCTAGGTGATGCATAGCAAAGAGATGGGAGAGTGTTGTTGTCACACCCTAGCTAGTTCAAGCATTAGAGTGTGCATCATGTTTAAATTCCTCTTAAATTTGAAATGGGGAAGTCAGAACCCCCAGCACCCCTCCGGAACAACTAGGGTTTACTAAAAACTTTTTCAGTGAACCTGAAATACCCTTCTAAAAAGCCCATCCTTTTTGTTTTGGGTTAAAACCTTTGACAAAAATGGTGCACATTTTTCTAGGACATGTAAGGTCATTGGATTAATCCTTATGGTATTTGCATTTGGGCACTTAAATGCTATAAAATATTTTAAATGCTCAAATAATCATAAACTAAAATGTTTGCTGTTGGATATATTCTAAGTAGTAGCCATGATTAATTTTATGATTTATGGAAATGCCCTGGCATTTTTAATAAAGCCCTGAAGCTACAGAAATAATAGAATAAATAAGAAAACCAGAAAAAAAAAGAGAGGGAGAAACTTACCTGGCGCAGGCCAGCTAACTCACCAGCCGGCCCACCTGGAGGCCCAGCACTGTGCTGGCCCGTGCCAGCCAGCCGCTTCTTCCCCGCCAGGCAGGCAAGGAGGTGACGCAGGCGTGCCCGAGCTCACCACGGCGTCACCTGCTTGCCGCCCGCGCCCTGGACGCCTCCACGTCGCACCTCGAAGCCCCTGGACACGCCATCCCCCCCTGTCTCTCTCCCTTCGCCATTCCCCACCATGGCCAACGCCCCTGTTGCCGCACCGTCGTCGTAGCCGTGCCCTCCGTCGTCCTCGCGCCGCGTCATCGTGTCCATGAGCTCCGCCGTCGTCGATTACATCGAGTGGGTCGAGCTCCGAGCGCTCGCTCGCCCCGGAGACGCTGCACCGAGCTCGCTCTCAACTCCGGCCACCGGAGATCCCTTTCACCGCCACCGCCGCATCAGCTCATCCCCGACCTCTCCGACTGCCTCGACGAGACCCCCGTGAGCTCAGCCACCTCCCCACCCTCTCCGTTCTTTCTCTCGAGCCCCGTAGCGACTTAATGTAGATCACCCGCACGCACCACCACGGAGCTCGTCGCCGATGAGGCTCCGGCCACCCAATGGCCACGCCACCCTGCCCACTAGTCCTACCGCACCTCCAGGAGCTCAACGCACCAAACCTCGCGCCTCCCTGTGCCCCCTAGCGACTAGTTCATCCTCACCCGAGCTCCGGCCGCCGCCAAACTCGTCGCCGGCGACGTTTCCGGCCACCCCAGCTCCACCTACTGCCACCACTCGACGTGGCTTCCTCCCTGCATCACGTAGATACTCTCTGCCGTCCTTTTGGTCGCCGGAGTGCAAATCCCGCGCTGCTCCGCCGCGTCTGGCCTCGCCGACGGCTAGACGCCGGCGAGTTGACCCTGTTTGACCCCCATGTGGGCCTAGGTTGACCCCCTGGGTATATGACAGGTGGGGCCGGTCTGCTAATTAGTTTAGGATTAGTTTTAACTAATTTTAATTAGTTTAGTCACTGACATGTGGGCCCAGGCCCCACTGACAGCTAATTAGTGTTAATTTAATTCTGTTAATTAGCTGAGTCACTAACAGACAGGGCCCACCAGTCAGGTTTGACCTAGCCGACCCAGTTGACCCGCTGACATCACACCTATGTCATGCTGACGCATTAATTCAATTACTGGATTTATTCTTTAATAGGAAATTCCAGAAAATAGCCAAAACTTCTAAAAATCATAGAAAATCAACCATAGCTCCAAATGCAAAGATTTATATATGAAAAATGATCAGAAAAATTCAATCTATCCATCTGTAATGGTTTCATGCATGACAAAACAAGATAACCTTGCTGTTTAAGCAATATAAGATGATGCACTAATAAGGCTAAGTTAAATGAGCTATCATTTGAATCTTTGATTCAAATGGGTTCATACCTTTCTGCTTTAGCTTGCATTAGGCCAAGACACATTCATTTTGCCATGTCATAGCATGCATCATATTGTTGCATATTGGCATGTGTTGATTATGTTCGGTGTGTCTTTCGTGGTAGGTTCTGCCTCCGAGGATAACCCCGAGTATCCGTCTGAAGGACAGTACCCTACTACCACTACAACAGGCAAGCAACCCATTGATCATTTCGATACAAACCCATGTTCTCGCTTCTGCTCTTGTTTACTGCATTAAGACAATGTGATTCAGACTGCTGTGTGCTATGGTAGTTGAACCCTTATCCTCTGCATGACCTGTCATTGCCACAGTAACTAGATGAAACCCACTAGCATGTGTAGGAGTTGATTGAGCCATGTGTGTGATTCCCACCTTGCTATGCCTACTATGCTTAGAGTTGTGTCATGTCTGGTTCATCTGGGTGATGGGCTAGAGTGAAAAGATTATGTCGGTAATGTGAGGGATGTGTTGAACATGACTTGGTAAAGGTGTCGATGAGAGGCCATGTAGGAGTACATGGTGGGTTATTTCATTGAGAGCATCCCTATGAACTGAGATCTGTATGTGTGATTTTAAGAATCAGCTACTACCATGCATTGGGATCCTTAATTGACCCTCTTGGCTTCTTAATCACCCTAGTACTCCGTCCAGGAGTTGCAAATAGTTTCTGGTGCTTGTAGGTTATGTGTTGGCGGTCGTGTGTAGCGCTGACCCTAGGGGTGGACTATGTTGCGGTAGATACACTGTGGCCGGGTATGTCAGGCGCCTGTTTGGCGTCTCGGGACCCTATTCACATCGTTCGGGGCCGTATGTGGAAACCTCGGCCGGACTCCCTGCGGATGGAACCTGGATAGGCGATGAACCTGGACTAGAGACTTGAGTGTTTAGGTAGGCCGTGGCCGACATCCTCGTTGGGCCTCCGCTTGAAGGTTGTCGAGTACATGTCATGTAAACGGCGGTAAGTGGTGAAAGCGTGTATGAAGAAGTACACCCCTGCAGGGTATAAAACTATTCGAATAGCCGCGTCCGCGGTAAAGGACAACTTGGTTGCCTATACAGTTCATAGACAAGTTAATGGTTACTACTAAAAGACTCAAGATAAGTGTGAGTACCGAGGATGGCCCTCTCGTAGGATAACGAGGGAGGATCCCCGGTGGAGTATTGTGTTGGTGAGTAGTGGACTCGTGTGCGAAAACTATTTTACTAGTGGAGTTCCGTAGGATAGCCTAGCCAAGAGTCAAAGCTGGCTTGCTGCAATAACCCCACCACCTTCTTGAGAATGAGCATGTATAGTAGGTTCTGTTGTAAGACTTGCTGAGTACCTTTGTACTCATGTTTGCTTAATTACTGTTTTCAGACGACAACACCGCCCCCGCCGATGGGTTCTACGTAGACCTTGATGTCGACGAGTGACTAGCCACCCAGGTGGTGATCCTGGCCATGGAGGGCCCTATGTAGATAGACAGGCTTCGGAAGCCTTCTTGCTTTTTAGTGTCTGTACTCAGATTATTTACTTCCGCTTTTGCTTGTATGCTTGTATGACTTGAGTGTCGGGTCATGTGACCCCTACCTGTATGAACTTGTTATGTATTGCTCTCTAGAGACTTTAAATAAAGTACTTGAGTTGTAGAGTTTTATTGTGATGCCATGTTGTATGTACTCATATCGGGCATATTGTGTGTATGATTGAAATGCTTGGTATGAGTGGGATCCGACAATCTAGTTGTTTATCCTTGGCAGCCTTTCTTATGGGGAAATGTAGTCTAGTGTTCCTCGAGCCATAGTAGTCCGCTACAGCCCGGTTCACCGGAGTCCTGCTAGCTCAACATTACTGCTCAGGACACTTGACTGGCCGGCATGTGTTTCACTTCGTTCCTATGTCTGTCCCTTCGGGGAAATGTCACGCGGTGACATCCGGAGTCCTGCCTAGCCTGCTACAGCCCGGGTTTCCCGGAGTCCTGTTAGCCCAGTGCTATAGCCCGGATTCACTCGCTGATGACCGACATGCTCGATGTGATTCATGCATGCCTGTCTCCATAGGTCTGTGCCGCTTTGGGTTCACGACTAGCCATGTCGGCCCGGGTTCTCTGTCATATGGATGCTAGCGACACTATCATATACATGAGCCAAAAGGCGCAAACGGTCTCGGGCCATGGTAAGGCGACACCGTGGGATACCGTGTGTGAGGCCGCAATGTGATATGAGGTGTTACCAGCTAGATCGATGTGATTTGGAATCGGGGTCCTGACAGCGTTGGCATCAGAGCCGGACTGCCTGTAGGTTCGTTGAGCCAAACTGGTCGATGTCGAGTCTAGAAATGCTTTAGTTATATGTAGGGGAATTGATTGTGGGAGGGAACGTAAGGCTCTTTTACTCCTTTACCTTATGCCCTCTGATCTGAGTCATTCTCTTCTCATTCAACGTGGGTTAAGGACTAGGCTCTCTTCCTCTGTCAGATTCACGTGTTACTAATCCGTAGTAGCTTATAGGATTGTTGTTACAAGCCTCAGTACGGTTTCTACTACCTTTAGTATGTTGCTGAGTGGTATTGCAAACTGTTGTGGATGTCTCAAATCTTTTTCTGAGCATTTACAGCTATTATGCTGTCCAATTTTTCCTAGAAATTCTAATGTCTTTGCATTGTGGTTGTGCTTTTAGATGGCCACTCGTGCTCAAAACCAAGTGGTTCGCCTGACCCGGTGCCTTGATGTGCCCGGTCATACTGCTACGTTAGTCCGGGTACTGATCGAGATAGGTTACCGTTGGTATCCCGAATACACTGTCGAAGAGCAGTTCCGAGACTTTAATCAAAGCCAATATTTCTGTACCGTCTGGATATTTCCTTCTTATCCTGGATCTACCGAGCCCCTCCACTGTTCCTATGGACTCGGGGTTGCTGTTGAGATGACTGTGCAGGATGCTGCCTATTCCATGATGACCATCATGCGAGTCCGGACTGGCCTGCTTCGGAACACCGACTTCCATTACATGCCAGCTTCACTTCCGGGAGTGCAAGGGTATCTTCAGGCTATCTATGCTGACTCCACTCAGGAGGACTCATTAACTCGTACCACTGCCGAGATGCTCGAAGATAAGGACCGAGAGAATCGGGCCTTGAGGCTGGAGCTTTTCAACACCTGTGTTGATCATTGGGCCACATTGACTAGGTTTGCACCTGCGGTGCAAGCAGGATGTATGGATACAAGGGATCTATATCCTGTGAGATCTGCTCTGCCAGACATGGTGGATTGGCGTGATGTGGGAGGCATCACCCCTCCCCGTGGTCCCCGCAGGCCACCGTTTGTTGGTCCAAGACCTCATCCTAGTCCCTTTGGTCCACAAGCTCCTCAGGACCGTTTGTTCCCGGATGATCACGTTGAACTTCCAGGCTATGGAGGTGACTTCTATGAGGACTACTACGGAGCTGTCTGAGTTAGTAGTAGTATCACTAGTATTGTAATAGTTGTATCTCCACTGTCCTTCGTGACTTGTGGAATATGACTTTGTGTGTACTCAATTCCGGAGGTGTAGACAAATAATGTATAGGAGCTTGGAATGCCTCTGATGAGATGTAATGTCTTTCATCATAGTTGTACTGTAGCCTGGGCTTGTACTAAACTATGTAAGGTGTGTATGACCGTTGGTATATATATGGTAGTTTTATATTACCATGACATACGGATGGACATCTCTGCATTCCGTGTTATCCATTACATTCTGCACTTCCTTGCTAAGTTTGAGCCATCCTTACCTAAACCATTGTCTTGTTTTATCCTAGGATGGTCAACACCCGTAGCAACCCTTCTGCCCCAGAGCAGGGGGAAGCCAGTGCAGCTAGGGGTGAAAATCTGCCTCACCCGCCCTCTCTGGCCAAAGTGATGCTGGAGGCGGAAAGAAACAAGCGTGAGACTAACCGCTTACTGGAGCGGATTGAGAAGAACACTGCACGCCATCCGCGAAATGACTTGGTCTCAATCAATGACTTTATCAAGCTGTACCCACCAAAGTTTAACCATTCTGTCGAGCCCCTTGACGCGGATGACTGGCTTCGCAGCATCACCCACAAGCTACGTTCTGCCAACGTAGCTGAAGCCAACAAGGTTACTTATGTTGCTTATCATCTTGAAGGTCCTGCTAGCCTTTGGTGGGGAAATTTTGAAGCCATGCGCCCGGTCAGCCAAATCACTACTTGGGCTGAATTCAGTGAGGCTTTCCGTGAGCATCACATTCTGGAAGGTCTCATAGATCGCAAGAGGGATGTCAGGACCCCGATTCCAAATCACATCGATCTAGCCGGTAACACCCCATATCACATTGCGGCCTCACGCACGGTATCCCACGGTGTCGCCTTACCATGGCCCGGGACCGTTTGCGCCTTTTGGCTCACGTATATGATAGTGTCGCTAGCATCCATATGACAGAGAACCCGGGCCGACATGGCTAGTCGTGAACCCAAAGCAGCACAGACCTATGGAGACAGGCACACATGAATCACATCGAGCATGTAGGTCATCAGCGAGTGAATCCGGGCTGTAGCACTGGGCTAACAGGACTCTGGGGAACCCGGGCTGTAGCAGGCTAGGCAGGACTCCGGATGTCACTGCGTGACATTTCCCCGAAGGGACGGACATAGGAACGAAGTGAAACACATGCCAGCTAGTCAAGTGTCCTGAACAGTAGTGCTGAGCTAGCAGGATTCCGGTGAACCGGGCTGTAGCGGACTACTATGGCTCGAGGAACACTAGACTACATTTCCCCATAAGAAAGGCTGCCAAGGATAAACAACTAGATTGTCGGATCCCACTCATACCAAGCATTTCAACCGTACACACAATATGCCTGATATGAGTACATACAACATGGCATCACAACAAAACTCTACAACTCAAGTACTTTATTTAAAGGCTCCAGAGAGCCATACATAACATGTTCATATAGGTAGGGGTCACATGACCCGACACTCAAGTCATACAAACATACAAGAACAAGCAGAAGTAAATGGTCTGAGTACAGACACTAGAAATCAAGAAGGCTTCCGAAGCCTATATATCTACATAGGGCCCTCCATGGCCAGGATCACCACCTGGGTGGCTAGTCACTCGTTGACGTCAAGGTCTATGTAGAACCCATGGGAAGGGGGCGGTGTTGTCGGCTGAAAATAGTAATAAAGCAAACATGAGTACAAAGGTACTCAGCAAGTCTTACAACAGAACCTACTATACATGCTCATTCTCAAGAAGGTGGTGGGGTTATTGCAGCAAGCCAGCTTTGACTCTTGGCTAAGCTATCCTACGGAACTCCACTAGTAAAATAGTTTTCGCACACGAGTCCACTACCCACCAACACAATACTCCACCGGGGATTCTCCCTCGTCATCCTACGAGAGGGCCATCCTCGGTACTCACACTTATCTTGAGTCTTTTAGTAGTAACCATTAACTTTTCTATGAACTATATAGGCAACCAAGTAGTCCTTTACCGCGGACGCGGCTATTCGAATAGTTTTATACCCTGCAGGGGTGTACTTCTTCATACACACTTTCACCACTTATCGCTGTTTACACGACATGTACTCGGCAACCTTCAAGCGGAGGCCCAACGAGGGTGTCGGCCACGGCCTACCTAAACACTCAAGTCTCTAGTCCAGGTTCATCGCCTATCTAGGTTCCATCCGCAGGGAGTCCAGCCGAGGTTTCCACATACGGCCCCGGATGATGTGAACAGGGTTCCCGAGACACCAAACGGGTGACTCGGTACACCGTGCCACGGTGTATCTACCGCAACATAGCCCACCCCTAGGGTCAGCGCTACGCACGACCGCCAACACATAACCTACAAACACCAGAAACTATTTGCAACTCCTAGACAGAGTACTAGGGTATTTAAGAAGCCGAGAGGGTCAATTAAGGATCCCAATGCATGGTAGTAGCCGAATCTTAAAATCACACATACAGATCTCAGTTCTTAGGGACGGCCTCAATGAAACAACCCACCATGTACTCCTACATGGCCTCTCATCGATACCTTTACCAAAACATGTTCCACACATCCCTCACATTATCGACATAATCATTTCACTCTAGCCCATCACCCAGATGAAGCAGACCTGATACAACTCTAAGCATAGCAGGCATAGCAAGGTAGGAATCACATACATGGCTCAATCAACTCCTACACATGCTAGTGGGTTTCATCTAGTTGTTGTGACAATGACAGGTCATGCAGAGGATAAGGGTTCAACTACCGTAGCACACAACAGTTTGAATCGCGTTGTCTTAATGCAGTAAACAAGAGCAGAAGAGAGAACATGGGTTGTATCGGAATGATCAATGGGTTGCTTGCCTGTTGTAGTGGTAGTAGGGTACTGCCCTTCAGACGGATACTCGGGGTTATCCTCGGAGGCAGAACCTACCACGAAAATCACACCGAACATAATCAACACATGGCAATATGCAGCAATATGATGCATGCTATGACATGGCAAGATGAAAGTATCTTGGCCTAATGCAAGCTAAAACAGAAGGGGATGAACTCATTTGAATCAAAGATTCAAATGTTAGCTCATTAAACGTGGCCTTATTAGTGCATTACCTTATTCTGCTTAAACAATAAGGTTAACTTGTTTTGTCATGCATGAAACCATTACAGATGGATAGATTGAATTTTTCTGATCATTTTTCATATATAAATCTTTGCATTTGGAGCTATGGTTGATTTTCTATGTTTTTTAGAAGTTTTGGATATTTTCTTGAATTTCCTATATAAGAATAATTCCAGTAATCGAATTAATGCGTCAGCATGACATAGGTGTGACGTCAGCGGTCAACTGGGTCAGCCAGGTCAAACCTGACTGGTGGGCCCTGTCTGTCAGTGACTCAGCTAATTATCAGAATTAAATTAACACTAATTAGCTGTCAGTGGGGCCTGGGCCCACATGTCAGTGTCTAAACTAATTAGAATTAGTTAAGACTAATCCTAAACTAGTTAGCAGACCGGCCCCACCTGTCATAGACTCAGGGGGAGTCAACTTGGGCCCACACGGGTCAGACATGGTCAACTCGCCGGTGGCTTGACGCCGGCGACGACAAACGCGACGGAGGGGCTCGGGTTTGCGTCTCCGGCGACCAAATCGACGGCGGAGAGCAGCTACGTGACGCGGGGAGCGAGCCGCGTCGTTTGGTGGAGGAAGTGGAGCTCGGGGAGGCCGGGAACAACGCCGGCGACGACCTTGGCGGTCGCCGGAGTTCGGGCGAGGATGAACCCGAAGCTACGAGGCACGGCGAGGCGCGGGGAGTGGTGCGTTAGGCTCCTGGGAACGTGGTGAGTGTGGTGACACGCTCGGAATCGAGCTTACGCGCCTGTGGCCATGGCGGCGACATGGCCAGCGGAGCCGAGCTCTCGGCCGTGATGGCCAACGGGGTTAGAGGGCAGCTCGAGCGACGTGGCTAGGGGGAGAAGAGAGAGAAGCTCACGGTGAGTGCAGCGGGCGTCGAAGCGGGCTCGGGAAAGCTAGGGAGGCGGCAAAACATCGACGACGTTCTCTAGTGACAGACGAGGGGAACGATAGCGGTGGTGGCGTTGCAGCGCGTCCGAGGCCTTGTGGCTCGTCGAGGAAGTCGAGGGAGATGTTGCGGAGCTCATGGGAACGGTGGGGTGACACGGGGACGATGGTGGCTGCGGCTACGGCGGCAAGATGACGGTGGCTGCGTCGGCCATGGCTTTGGGGGAGCGAGGGAGAGAGGCAAGGGGCGAATGAGATGTCCACGGGGTCGGGGCGGCGACGTGGAGCTCGCCCAGGTGTCTTGGCCTCGCGGGCGGCAAGCAGCTGACGCCGTGGCGAGCTCGTGCTCGCCGGCGTCACCTCTGTGCCTGCCTGGCGAGGGAGAAGCAGCTGGCTGGCGCGGTCCAGCACAGTGCTGGGCCGGCCAGGTGGGCTGCGGCCAGGTAAGTTTCCTGCTCCTCTTTTATTTCTGTTTTTCTATTTTTCTGTAAGTTTGTGGCTTTATTAAAAATACTTAGACACATACAAAAATCCTGTAAATAATCATAGGCTCTGTTTAGATTATTTCCAACAGCCCACACTTATTTCCAGAATTATTTGAGCATTTAAAATATTTTATAGCATTTAAATGCCCAAATTCAAATACTTATGATTTAAGTCAAAAAATCCAGAATGTCCTAGAAAAGAGTGCACCATTTTTGTCAAAGGTTTTAACCCAAAACAAAAAGGGTGGGCTTTTTAGAAGGGCATTTCAGGTTCATTGAAAAAGTTTTTTAGTAAACCCTAGTTGTTTCCAGGGGGGTGCTGGGGTTTCTGTCATCCCCATGTCAAATTTAAAAGGAATTTAAACATGATGCACACTCTAATGCTTGAACTAGCTAGGGTGTGACAACTCACCCCCACTCAAAAGAATCTCGTCCCGAGATTTAGGATCCTCCGGAAAGAAGGTGGGGTACTCGAGTCGAAGACGATCCTCCCTTTCCCAAGTGGCTTCTTTCTCGGAATGGTGTGACCATTGAACCTTGAGAAACTTGATATTATGACGTCGAGTGGTACGCTCGGCTTTATCAAGGATATGAATGGGATATTCCCGATATGAGAGGTTATCTTGTACATCAAGCGTTTCGTGGTCCACTCCATGGATAGGATCCGCGAAGCAACGCCTGAGTTGAGAAACATGGACAACATCGTGAACTCTGGAAAGATGCGAAGGTAGTTCCAATTGGTAGGCAACTTCTCCTCGTTTGGCAAGAATGCAAAAGGGTCCAATGTAACAAGGAGCCAATTTTCCTTTGATACCGAAACGATGGGTTCCCTTTAACGGAGTAACCCGAAGGTAGGCCTTCTCGCCGACTTCATAAGTCATAGGCTTATGTTTACGATCATATTGACTCTTTTGACGAGATTGGGCTGTTTTCAATTTCTCACGAATAACGCGAACCTGTTCTTCTGCTTCCTGAATCATATCTGGGCCAAAGAGTTGTCTTTCCCCGGTTTCTGACCAGTTAAGAGGCGTTCGACATTTTCGTCCATAGAGAACTTCGAAAGGAGCCTTGCCCAAGCTAGCTTGATAACTATTGTTGTAATGAAACTCCGCGAATGGAAGGCATTTCTCCCAACCCATTCTGAATGAGATGACAGAGGCTTGGAACATATCTTACAGAATTTGATTGACTCGTTCTACTTGACCACTTGATTGAGGGTGGAAGGCGGTGCTAAAAGAGAGACGAGTTCCCATAGCATTTTGGAAACTTTCCCAGAATCAAGAGGTGAAGAGACTCCCACGGTCTGAGTTAATTTCCAATGGAACACCATGAAGAGACACTATTCGGGAGATGTACAAGTCAGCTAGCTTGCTAGCGGTGATACAATCACGAACAGGTAGGAAATGGGCTACCTTGGAAAGACGGTCGATCACGATGAAGATGGCATTATTCCCTCTCTTGGTCCTGGGAAACCCAGTAATGAAATCCATACTGATTTTATCCCATTTCCACTCGGGAATAGCCAAAGGTTGAAGGGTGCCAACAGGCCTTTGATACTCCGCTTTAACACAACGACAGACGTCGCAGCTAGCAATGTATTGAGCAATTTCTCTCTTCATCCTAATCCACCAAAACCTCTGGCGTAGGTCTTGATACATTTTAGTACTACCGGGATGAATGGTGAGAGGGGATTCATGAGCTTCCTTAAGAATCAACTGGCGTAGATGTTGTTTCTTGGGAACCACCAAGCGGTTCTCAAAGAAGACAACACCTCGCTCATCCATGGAAAAACATTTAGCAACTCCGCTAGCGATGTTTTCCTTAATCCGGGATATGCCCTTATCATACCGCTGGGCGGTTATGATCTGATCCATAAGATTAGGCTTCGTCACCAGGGTGGATAGGAATCCTCGAGGAACAATGTGAAGATTAAGCTTACAAAATTCCTCATGGAGAAGTGGTTGACTTTGTTGTAACATCAGGTTCTTACAATAGGACTTACGACTTAGCGCATCGGCCATGACATTGGCTTTGCCCGGGGTGTAGGTTATTCCTAAGTCGTAATCCGAGATCAACTCGACCCAACGTCTTTGCTTGAGATTCAAATCTGGTTGGGTGAAGATATATTTCAAACTTTGGTGATCGGTGAAGATCTCGCAGCGATTACCGAGGAGGTAATGTCGCCAAGTTTTAAGTGCATGGACTACAGCTGCAAGCTCTAGATCATGTGTGGGATAGTTTTCCTCATGTGGGTGTAATTGTCGTGAAGCATAGGCAATTACCTGACGATCCTGCATGAGTATGCAACCTAGTCCTTGTCGCAAGGCATCGCAATAGATAACAAAGTCCTTGGAGAAATCTGGTGGTACCAGTACAGGAGCAGATGTCGGGCGTCTTTTCAGTTCCTGAAATCTGAACTCGCACTGTGGAGTCCACTCGAACTTTTTATCTTTCTTGAGGAGTTCAGTTAGAGGTTTAGCAACCTTGGAGAAATTCTCGACGAAGCGGTGGCAATAGCTCGTTAAGCCAAGGAAGCTCCGAACTTGCTTGGCCGTCTCAGGTGGAGTCCAATCAAGGACAGCTTGAACTCGCTCGGGATTGACAACAATACCCTTACCAGAGATTACATGGCCTAGATAGGTCACTTCTGGCAACCAAAATTCACACTTGGAGAATTTGGCATAAAGGCGATGCTCTCGAAGTTTCATCAATACCAGCCTTAGATGTTCGGCATGTTCCTCTTCATTCTTGGAGTAGATGAGTATGTCATCGAGGTATACTACGACGAATTTATCCAAATACTCCATGAAGACCGAGTTCATTAACCGGGAGAAGGTGGCTGGGGCATTGGTTAAACCGAAGGACATAACGGTGTACTCGTATTGGCCATAACAAGTAACAAAGGCCATTTTGGGAATGTCCCCATTTTTGATTTTGATTTGATGGTAGCCCAACCTCAAATCCATCTTCGAAAAGACTGAGGATCCAGCGAGCTGGTCATACAGATCGTTGATCCTGGGAAGCGGATACTTATTCTTGATGGTGACCAAGTTGACAGGTCGGTAATCTACAACCATTCGATCCGTTCCATCCTTCTTCTTGACGAAGAGGACGGGGCAAGCCCAAGGAGAGGAACTAGGACGGATGAAACCCTTTTTCAAGGACTCATCGAGTTGGTTCTTAAGCTCGGCTAGTTCTAAGGGTGCCATCTTGTAGGGTCTTCTAGAAATTGGAATGGTTCCTGGAACAAGGTCTATCACAAACTCGACATCCCTGTCAGGTGGAACACCTGGCAGTTCTTCTGGAAAGACATCCGGAAAGTCTCGGACTACCGGAACATCTTCAAGCTCTGGAAGGGGGTTGGCATTTAGGGAGTAAAGTTGGCGCTTGGCCACTCGAGTTAAGACATTGACTGTCTTGCCCGATGAATGAGTAAGTTGAACGGTTCTAGTGGCACAATCAATCTTAGCATAATGAGTTGACATCCAGTCCATACCCAAGATGATGTTTATGTCTGAGGACTTGAGAGCTATTAAGGATGCAAGGAAGACAAGTCTATCAACAAGAATTTCGTTCCCATGGCTTACTCTAGAAGTTTGCCATTTGGAACCCGGAGTTTGAATTACCATAGAAGTGGGCATGTCACAGAATGTCATGTTATGCAATCGAGCATAGTTCTCAGATATGAATGAATGAGATGCTCCAGTATCAAAAAGAGCAGATGCCGAATGGCCGTTAACAAGGAGCGTACCAAGGATGACGTTAGGATCCTCATGAGCCTCCTCGGCTGAAACATAGTTTACATGGCCACGTGTAGTAGTGACCGGCTTGGCGTAGAATGTCTTTCCCGTGGGCTTACCACGGCCAACGGACTTTCCAGTTTGATTGGGGTTGTTGTTCTGGGGAAACTCTCGGCTATAGTGACCCGGCTCTCCACACTTGAAGCATGTCACCACATTGGGGCGTGGAGAAGCATTAGCAACGGGGCCACCATAGGGCTTGGGCGGTGCAAACTGCTGGTTGGGACGAGGCGCCTCAAAGGATGGCCTCGGAATAAACCTGGGTGGCAGTGCCGTGCTTGGAATCCACACCCGGCGCTTCTGAGCTCCAGAGCCGGATGAAGAGCCAAAATCACGGGAGTGCTTGCGTGAAGCGTCATAATCAGTCTGGCATGTCTTAGCGTTGATGGCTTTATTGACCAACTTCTAAAAGGATGTGCACTCGTGCAGACGAAGATCGCGGCGAAGCTCAGGGCTAAGTTCCTTGCGGAACCTTGCCTGCTTCTTAGCGTCGGTAGATACCTCTTCAGGGGCATAACGTGACAGATTCCCAAATTCACAACTATATGCATCCACAGTCAGTCTTCCTTAGGTGAAATTGCAGAACTCCTCCCTCTTGCGATCTATGAGACCTTCCGGAATGTGATGCTCACGGAAAGCCTCACTGAATTCAGCCCAAGTAGTAATTTGGCCGACCGGGCGCATAGCTTCGAAGTTTTCCCACCAAAGGCTAGCAGGGCCTTCAAGATGATAGGAAGCATAAGTAACCTTGTCAGCTTCGGCTACATTGGCAGAACGTAGCTTGTGGGTGATGCTGCGAAGCCAGCCATCCGCGTCGAGGGGCTCGACGGAATGGTTAAACTTTGGTGGGTACAGCTTGATAAAGTCATTGATTGACACCAAGTCATTTCGCTGATGGCGTGCAGTGTTCTGCTCAATCCGCTCTAGCAGGCGGTTAGTCTCACGCTTGTTTCTTTCCGCCTCTAGCATCACCTCGGCCAGAGAGGGCGGGTGAGGCACATTTTCACCCCTAGCTGCACTGGCTTCCCCCTGCTCCGGGGCAGCAGGGTTGCTGCGGGTGTTGACCATCCTAGGAGAAAATAAGACAATGGCTTAGATAAGGATGGCTCAAACTTAGCAAGGAAGTGCAGAATGTAATGGATAACACGGAATGCAGAGATGTTCATCTGTATGTCATGGTAATATATATAAAACTTCCATATATATACCAACGGTCATACACATCATACATAGTTTAGTACAAGCCCAGGCTACAGTACAACTATGATGAAAGACGTTACATCTCATCGGAGGCATTCCAAGCTCCTATACATTATTTGTCTACACCTCCGGAATTGATTACACACAAAGTCATATTCCACAAGTCACGCAGGACAGTGGAGATACAACTATTACAATACTAGTGATACTACTACTAACTCAGACAGCTCCGTAGTAGTCCTCATAGAAGTCACCTCCATAGCCTAGAAGTTCAACGTGATCATCCGGGAACAGACGGTCTTGAGGAGCTTGTGGACCAAAGGGGCTAGGATGAGGTCTTGGACCAACAAACGGTGGCCTGCGGGGACCACGGGATGGGGTGATGCCTCCCACATCACGCCAATCCACCATGTCTAGCAGGCAGATCTCACAGGATACAGATCCCTTGTATCCATACATCCAGCTTGCACCGCAGGTGCAAACCGAGTCAATGTGGACCAATGATCAGCACGGGTATTAAAAAGCTCCAGCCTCAAGGCCCGATTCTCTCGGTCCTTATCTTTGAGCATCTCGGCAGTTGTACGAGTTAATGAGTCCTCCTGAGTGGAGTCAGCATAGATAGCCTGAAGATACCCTTGCGCTCCCGGAAGTGAAGCTGGCATGTAACGGAAGTCGGTGTTCCGAAGCAGGCCAGTCCGGACTCACATGATGGTCATCATGGAATAGGCAGCACCCTGCACAGTCATCTCAACAGCAACCCCGAGTCCATAGGAACAGTGGAGGGGCTCGGTAGATCCAAGATAAGAAGGAAATATCCAGACGGTGTAGAAATATTGGCTTTGATTAAAGTCTCGGAACTGCTCTTCGACAGTGTATTCGGGATACCAACGGTAACCCGTCTCGATCAGTACCCGGACTAACATAGGAGTATGACCGGGCACATCAAGGCACCGGGTCAGGCGAACCACTTGGTTTTGAGCACGAGTGGCCATCTGAAAGCACAACCACAATGCAAAGACATTAGAATTTCTAGGAAAAATTGGACAGCATAACAGCTGTAAATGCTCAGAAAAAGATTTGATACAACCACAACAGTTTGCAATACCACTCAACAACATCATATCAAGGTTCTGATTCAACTGGCAACATACTAAAGGTAGTAGAAACTGCACTGAGGCTTGTAACAACAATCCTATAAGCTACTACGGATTAGTAACACATGAATCTGACAGAGGAAGAGAGCCTAGTCCTTAACCCACGTTGAATGAGAAGAGAATGACTCAGATCAAAGGGCATAAGGTAAAGGAGTAAAAGAGCCTTACGTTCCCTCCCACAATCAATTCCCCTACATATAACTAAAGCATTTCTAGACTCGACATCGACCAGTTTGGCTCAACGAACCTACAGGCAGTCCGGCTCTGATGCCAACGCTGTCAGGACCCCGATTCCAAATCACATCGATCTAGCTGGTAACACCTCATATCACATTGCGGCCTCACACACGGTATCCCACGGTGTCGCCTTACCATGGCCCGAGACCGTTTGCGCCTTTTGGCTCATGTATATGATAGTGTCGCTAGCATCCATATGACAGAGAACCCGGGCCGACATGGCTAGTCGTGAACCCAAAGCGGCACAGACCTATGGAGACAGGCATGCATGAATCACATCGAGCATGTCGGTCATCAGCGATGAATCCGGGCTGTAGCACTGGGCTAATAGGACTCCGGGGAACCCGGGCTATAGCAGGCTAGGCAGGACTCCGGATGTCACCGCGTGACATTTCCCCGAAGGGACAGACATAGGAACGAAGTGAAACACATGCCGGCCAGTCAAGTGTCCTGAACAGTATTGCTGGGCTAGCAGGACTCCAGTGAACCGGGTTGTAGCGGACTACTATGGCTCGAGGAACACTAGACTACATTTCCCCATAAGAAAGGCTGCCAAGGATAAACAAATAGATTGTCGGATCCCACTCATACCAAGCATTTCAATCATACACACAATATGCCCGATATGAGTACATACAACATGGCATCACAACAAAACTCTACAACTCAAGTACTTTATTTAAAGGCTCCAGAGAGCCATACATAACATGTTCATACAGCTAGGGGTCACATGACCCGACACTCAAGTCATACAAACATACAAGCACAAGCGGAAGTAAATGGTCTGGGTACACACACTAGAAAGCAAGAAGGCTTCCGAAGCCTGTCTATCTACATAGGGCCCTCCATGGCCAGGATCACCACCTGGGTGGCTAGTCACTCGTCGATGTCAAGGTCTACGTAGAACCCATCGGAGGGGGTGGTGTTGTCGTCTGAAAACAGTAATTAAGCAAACATGAGTACAAAGGTACTCAGCAAGTCTTACAACAGAACCTACTATACATGCTCATTCTCAAGAAGGTGGTGGGGTTATTGCAGCAAGCCAGCTTTGACTCTTGGCTAAGCTATCCTACAGAACTCCACTAGTAAAATAGTTTTCGCACACGAGTCCACTACCCACCAACACAATACTCCACCGAGGATTCTCCCTCGTCATCCTACGAGAGGGCCATCCTCGGTACTCACACTTATCTTGAGTCTTTTAGTAGTAACCATTAACTTGTCTATGAACTGTATAGGCAACCAAGTTGTCCTTTACCGCGGACGCGGCTATTCGAATAGTTTTATACCCTGCAGGGGTGTAATTCTTCATACACGCTTTCACCACTTATCGCCGTTTACACGACATGTACTCGGCAACCTTCAAGCGGAGGCCCAACGAGGGTGTCGGCCACGGCCTACCTAAACACTCAAGTCTCTAGTACAGGTTCATCGCCTATCCAGGTTCCATCCGCAGGGAGTCCGGCCGAGGTTTTCCACATACGGCCCCGAACGACGTGAACAGGGTTCCCGAGACACCAAACGGGTGACTCGGTACACCGTGCCACGGTGTATCTACCGCAACATATCCCACCCCTAGGGTCAGCGCTACGCACGGCCGCCAACACATAACCTACAAACACCAGAAACTATTTGCAACTCCTGGGCAGAGTACTAGGGTATTTAAGAAGCCGAGAGGGTCAATTAAGGATCCCAATGCATGGTAGTAGCTGAATCTTAAAATCACACATACAGATCTCAGTTCTTAGGGACGGCCTCAATGAAACAACCCACCATGTACTCCTACATGGCCTCTCATCGATACCTTTACCAAAACATGTTCCACACATCCCTCACATTACCGACATAATCATTTCACTCTAGCCCATCACCTAGATGAACCAGACCTGACACAACTCTAAGCATAGCAGGCATAGAAAGGTAGGAATCACATACATGGCTCAATCAACTCCTACACATGCTAGTGGGTTTCATCTAGTTGCTGTGGCAATGACAGGTCATGCAGAGGATAAGGGTTCAACTACCGTAGCACACAGCAGTTTGAATCGCGTTGTCTTAATGCAGTAAACAAGAGCGGAAGCGAGAACATGGGTTGTATCGGAATGATCAATGGGTTGCTTGCCTGTTGTAGTGCTAGTAGGGTACTGCCCTTCAGACGGATACTCGGGGTTATCCTCGAAGGCAGAACCTACCACGAAAATCACACCGAACATAATCAACACATGGCAATATGCAACAATATGATGCATGCTATGACATGGCAAGATGAAAGTGTCTTGGCCTAATGCAAGCTAAAACAGACGGGGATGAACTCATTTGAATCAAAGATTCAAATGTTAGCTCATTAGACATGGCCTTATTAGTGCATTACCTTATTCTGTTGAAACAGCAATGTTAACTTGTTTTGTCATGCATGAAACCATTACAGATGGATAGATTGAATTTTTCTGATCATTTTTCTTATATAAATCTTTGCATTTGGAGCTATGGTTGATTTTCTATGATTTTTAGAAGTTTTGGATATTTTCTGGAATTTCCTATATAAGAATAATTCCAGTAATTGAATTAATGTGTCAGCATGACATAGGTGTGACGTCAGCGGTCAACTGGGTCGGCCAGGTCAAACTTGACTGGTGGGCCCTGTCTGTCAGTGACTCAGCTAATTATCAGAATTAAGTTAACACTAATTAGCTGTCAGTGGGGCATGGGCCCACATGTCAGTGTCTAAACTAATTAAAATTAGTTAAGACTAATCCTAAACTAGTTAGCAGACCGGACCCACCTGTCATAGACTCAGGAGGGAGTCAACTTGGGCCCACATGGGTCAGACGTGGTCAACTCGCCGGCGGCTTGATGCCGGCGACGACAGACGCGGCGGAGGGGCTCGGGTTTGCGTCTCCGGCGACCAGATCGACGGCGGAGAGCAGCTACGTGACGCGGGGAGCGAGCCGCGTCGTTTGGTGGAGGAAGTGGATCTCGGGGAGGCCGGGAACGATGCCGGCCACGACCTTGGCGGTCGCCGGAGTTCGGGCGAGGATGAACCCGAAGCTATGGGGCATGACGAGGCGCGAGGAGTGGTGCATTAGGCTCCTGGGAACGTGGTGAGTGTGGTGACGCGCTCGGAATCGAGCTTACGCGCCTGTGGCCACGGCAGCGACATGGCCGGCGGAGCCGAGCTCTCGGCCATGCTGGCCAACGGGGTTAGAGGGCAGCTCGAGCGACGTGGCTAGGGGGAGAAGAGAGAGAAGCTCACGGTGAGTGCATCGGGCGTTGAAGCGGGCTCGGGGAAGCTTGGGAGGCGGCAAAATGTTGACGACGATCTCCGGTGACCAACGAGGGGAGCGGTAGCGGTGGCGGCGTTGCAGCGCGTCCGAGGCCTCGTGGCTCGTCGAGGAGGTCGAGGGAGATGTTGCGGAGCTCGTGGGCACGGTGGGGTGACACGGGGACGACGGTGGCTGCGGCTACGGCGGCAAGACGACGGCGGCTGCGTCGGCCATGGCTTCGGGGGAGCGAGGGAGAGAGGCAGGGGGGCGAATGAGATGTCCACGGGGTCGGGGCGGCGACGTGGAGCTCGCCCAGGTGTCTTGGCCTCGCGGGCGGCAAGCAGCAAATGCCGTGGCGAGCTCGTGCTCGCCGGTGTCACCTCTGTGCCTGCCTGGCGAGGGAGAAGCAGCTCGCTGGCGCGGGCCAGCACAGTGCTGGGCCGGCCAGGTGGGCTGCCTGGTGGGCTGCGGCCAGGTAAGTTTCCTGCTCCTCTTTTATTTCTGTTTTTCTATTTTTCTGTAAGTTTGTGGCTTTATTAAAAATACTTAGGCACTTACAAAAATCCTGAAAATAATCATAGGCTCTATTTAGATTATTTCCAATAGCCCACACTTATTTCCAGAATTATTTGAGCATTTAAAATATTTTATAGCATTTAAATGCCCAAATTCAAATACTTATGATTTAAGTCAAAAAATCCAGAATGTCCTAGAAAAGAGTGCACCATTTTTGTCAAAGATTTTAACCCAAAACTAAAAGGGTGGGCTTTTTAGAAGGGCATTTCAGGTTCATTGAAAAAGTTTTTTAGTAAACCCTAGTTGTTTCCAGGGGGTGCTGGGGTTTTTGTCATCCCCATTTCAAATTTAAAAGGAATTTAAACATGATGCACACTCTAATGCTTGAACTAGCTAGGGTGTGACAAGGGAGGAGTTCTGCAATTTCACCCAAGGAAGACTGGCTGTGGATGCACATAGTCGTGAATTTGGGAATCTGGCACGTTATGCTCCTGAAGAGGTATCTACCGACGCTAAGAAGCAGGCAAGGTTTCGCAAGGGACTTAGCCCTGAGCTTCACCGCGATCTTCGTCTGCACGAGTGCACATCCTTTCAGAAGTTGGTTAATAAAGCCATTAGTGCTGAGTCAGGCCAGTCTGACTATGACGCTTCACGCCAGCACTCACGTGATTTTGGCTCTTCATCCGGCTCTGGAGCTCAGAAGCGCCGGGTGTGGATCCCAAGCACAGCACTACCACCCAGGTTCATTCGAGGCCATCCTTTGAGGTGCCTCGTCCCAACCAGCAGTTTGCACCGCCCAAGCCCTATGGTGGCCCCGCTGCTAATGATGCTCCACGCCCCAATGTGGTGACATGCTTTAAGTGTGGAGAGCCGGGTCACTATAGTCGAGAGTGTCCCCAGAACAACCCCAATCAGACTGGAAAGTTCGTTGGCCGTGGTAAGCCAGCGGGAAAGACATTCTACGCCAAGCCAGTCACTACTACACGTGGCCATGTCAACTATGTTTCAGCCAAGGAGGCTCATGAGGATCCTAACGTCCACCTTGGTACGCTCCTTGTTAATTGCCATCCGGCATCTATTCTTTTTGATACTGGAGCATCTCATTCATTCATATCCGAGAACTATGCTCGATTGCATAACACGACATTCTATGACATGCCCTCTACCATGGAAATTCAAAACCCTGGCTCTATATGGCAAACTTCTAGAGCAAGCCATGGGAACAAAATTCTTGTCGATAGACTTGTCTTCCTTGCATCCTTAATAGCTCTCAAGTCCTCAGACATAAACATCATTTTGGGTATGGACTGGATGTCAGCTCATTATGATAAGATTGATTGTGCCACTAGAACCGTTCAACTTACTCACCCATCGGGCAAGACCGTCAATGTCTTAACTCAAGTGGCCAAGCGCCAGCTTTACTCCCTAAATGCCAACCCCCTTCCAGACCTTGAAGATGTTCCGGTAGTCCGAGACTTTCCGGATGTCTTTCCAGAAGAACTGCTAGGTGTTCCACCTGACAGGGATGTCGAGTTTGTGATAGACCTTGTTCCAGGAACCGTTCCAATTTCTAGGAGACCCTATAAGATGGCACCCTTAGAACTAGCCGAGCTTAAGAACCAACTCGATGAGTCCTTGAAAAAGGGTTTCATCCGTCCTAGTTCCTCTCCTTGGGCTTGCCCCGTCCTCTTCGTTAAGAAGAAGGATGAAACGGATCGAATGGTTGTGGATTACCGACCTGTCAACTTGGTCACTATCAAGAACAAGTATTCGCTTCCCAGGATCAACGATCTGTATGATCAGCTCGCTGGATCCTCAGTCTTTTCCAAGATAGATTTGAGGTTGGGCTACCATCAAATCAAAATCAGAAACGGGGACATTCCCAAAACGGCCTTTGTTACTCGTTATGGCCAATACGAGTACACCGTTATGTCCTTCGGTTTAACCAATGCCCCAGCCACCTTCTCTCGGTTAATGAACTCGGTCTTCATGGAGTATTTGGATAACTTCGTCGTAGTATACCTCAATGACATACTCATCTACTCCAAGAATGAAGAGGAACATGTCGAACATCTAAGGCTGGTATTGACGAAACTTCGAGAGCATCGCCTTTATGCCAAATTCTCCAAGTGTGAATTTTGGTTGCCAGAAGTGACCTATCTAGGCCATGTAATCTCTGGTAAGGGTATTACTGTCAATCCCGAGCGAGTTCAAGCTGTCCTTGATTGGACTCCACCTGAGACGGTCAAGCAAGTTCGGAGCTTCCTTGGCTTAGGGAGCTACTGCCGCCGCTTCGTCGAGAATTTCTCCAAGGTTGCTAAACCTCTAACTGAACTCCTCAAGAAAGATAAAAAGTTCGAGTGGACTCCACAGTGCGAGTTCAGCTTTCAGGAACTAAAAAGACGCCTGACATCTGCTCCCGTACTGGTACCACCAGATTTCTCCAAGGACTTTATTATCTATTGCGACGCCTCGCGACAAGGACTAGGTTGCATACTCATGCAAGATCATCAGGTAATTGCCTATGCTTCACGGCAATTACACCCACATGAGGAAAATTATCCCACACATGATCTAGAGCTTGCAGTTGTAGTCCATGCACTTAAAACTTGGCGACATTACCTCCTCGGTAATTGTTGCGAGATCTTCACCGATCACCAAAGTTTGCAATGTATCTTCACCCAACCAGATTTGAATCTCAGGCAAAGACGTTGGGTCGAGTTGATCTCGGATTATGACTTAGGAATAACTTACACCCTGGGCAAAGCCAATGTCATGGTTGATGCGCTAAGTCGTAAGTCCTATTGTAACAACCTGATGTTACAACAAAGTCAACCAATTCTCCATGAGGAATTTCATAAGCTTAATCATCGCATTGTTCCTCGAGGATTCCTATCCACCCTGGTGGCGAAGCCTAATCTTATGGATCAGATCATAACCACCCAGCGGTATGGTAAGGGCATATCCCGGATTAAGGAAAACATCGCTAGCGGAGTTGCTAAATGTTTTTCCATGGATGAGCGAGGTGCTGTCTTCTTTGAGAACCGCTTGGTGGTTCCCATGAAACAACATCTAAGCCAGTTGATTCTTAAGGAAGCTCATGAATCCCTTCTCACCATTCATCCCGGTAGTACTAAAATGTATCAAGACCTATGCCAGAGGTTTTGGTGGACTAGGATGAAGAGAGAAATTGCTCAATACATCGCTAGTTGCGATGTTTGTCATCGTGTTAAAGCAGAGCATCAATAGCCTGCTAGCACCCTTCAACCTTTGGCTATTCCTGAGTGGAAATGGGATAAAATCAGTATGGATTTCAACACTGGGTTTCCCAGGACCAAGAGAGGGAATAATGCCATCTTCGTCGTGATCGACCGTGTTTCCAAAGTAGCCCACTTTCTACCTGTTCGTGAGAGTATCACCGTTAGTCAGCTAGCCGACTTATACATCTCCCAAATAGTGTCTCTTCATGGTGTTCCATTGGAAATTAACTCGGACCGTGGGAGTCTCTTCACCTCTCGATTTTGGGAAAGTTTCCAAAATGCTATGGGAACTCGTCTCTCTTTTAGCACCACCTTCCATCCTCAATCAAGTGGTCAAGTAGAGCGAGTCAATCAAATTCTGGAAGATATGCTCCGAGCTTCTGTCATCTCGTTCGGAATGGGTTGGGAGAATTGCCTTCCATTCGCGGAGTTTGCTTATAACAATAGTTATCAAGCTAGCTTGGGCAAGTCTCCTTTCAAAGTTCTCTATGGACAAAAATGTCGAACGCCTCTTAACTGGTCAGAAACCGGGGAAAGACAACTCTTTGGCCCGAATATGATTCAGGAAGCAGAAGAGCAGGTTCGCGTTATTCGTGAGAAATTGAAAAGAGCCCAATCTCGTCAAAAGAGCCAATATGATCGTAAACATAAGCTCATGACTTTTGAAGTCGGCGAGAAGGCTTAACTTCGGGTTACTCCGTTAAAGGGAACCCATCGTTTCGGTATCAAAGGCAAATTGGCTCCTTGCTGCATCGGACCCTTTCGCATTCTTGCCAAACAAGGAGAAGTTGCCTACCAATTGGAACTACCTTCGCATCTTTCCAGAGTTCACGATGTCTTCCACGTTTCTCAACTCAGGCGCTGCTTCGCGGATCCTATCCATGGAGTGGACCACGAAACGCTTGATCAACAAGATAACCTCTCATATCGGGAATATCCCGTTCGTATCCTTGATTAAGCCGAGCGTACCACTCGATGTTATAATATCATGTTTCTCAAGGTTCAATGGTCACACCATTCCGAGAAAGAAGCCACTTGGGAAAGGGTGGATCTCCTTCGACTCGAGTACCCCACCTTATTTCTGGAGGATCCTAAATCTCGGGACGAGATTCTTTTGAGTGGGGGTGAGTTGTCACACCCTAGCTAGTTCAAGCATAGAGTGTGCATCATGTTTAAATTCCTCTTAAATTTGAAACGGGGAAGTCAGAACCCCCAGCACCCCCCTGGAACAACTAGGGTTTACTAAAAACTTTTTCAATGAACCTGAAATGCCCTTCTAAAAAGCCCACCCTTTTTGCTTTGGGTTAAAACCTTTGACAAAAATGGTGCACATTTTTCTAGGACATCTAAGGTCATTGGATTAATCCTTATGGTATTTGCATTTGGGCATTTAAATGCTATAAAATATTTTAAATTCTCAAATAATCATAAACTAAAATGTTTGCTGTTGGATATATTCTAAGCAGTAGCCATGATTAATTTTATGATTTATGGAAATGCCCTGGCATTTTTAATAAAGCCCTGAAGCTACATAAATAATAGAATAAATAAGAAAAAAAGAAAAAGAGAGAGAGAGAGAGAGAGAGAGAGAAACTTACCTGGCGCAGCCCAGCTAACTCACCAGCCGACCCACCTGGTGGCCTAGCACTGTGCTGGCCCGCGCCAGCCAGCTGCTACTTCCCCGCCAGGTAGGCAGGGAGGTGACGCCGGTGTGCCCGAGCTCGCCATGGCGTCACCTGCTTGCCGCCCGCGCCCTGGACGCCTGGACGCCTCCATGTCGCACCCCGAAGCCCCTGGACACGCCATTCCCCCCTGTCTCTCTCCCTTCGCCGTTCCCCACCATGGCCGACGCCCCTGTCGCAGCACCGTTGTCGTAGCCGTGCCCTCTGTCATCCTCGCGCCGCGTCATCGTGTCCACGAGCTCTGCCGTCGTCGATTACATCGAGTGGGTTGATCTCCGAGCGCTCGCTTGCCTGGGAGACGCTGCACCGAGCTCGCCCTCAACTCCGGTCACCGGAGATCCCTTTCGCCGCCCCCGCCGCATCAGCTCATCCCCGACCTCTCCGACTGCCTCGACGAGACCCCCGTGAGCTTAGCCACCTCCCCACCCTCTCCGTTCTCTCTCTCGAGCCCCGTAGCGACTGCATGTAGATCACCCGCACGCACCACCGCGGAGCTCGTCGCCGACAAGGCTCCGGCCACCAAATGGCCACGCCACCTTGTCCACTAGTCCTACCGCACCTCCAGGAGCTCAACGCACCAAACCTCGTGCCTCCCCATGCCCCCTAGCGACTAGTTCATCCTCACCCGAGCTTCGACCGCCGCCATACTCGTCGCCGGCGACGTTTCCGGCCACCCCAGCTCCACCCACTGCCACCACTGGACGCGGCTTCCTCCCCGCATCACGTAGATACTCTCCGCCGTCCTTTTGGTCGTCGAAGTGCAAATCCCGCGTTGCTCCGCCGTTGACCCTGTTTGACCCCCGTGTGGGCCCAGGTTGACCCCCCTGAGTCTATGACAGGTGGGGCCGGTCTGCTAATTAGTTTAGGATTAGTTTTAACTAATTTTAATTAGTTTAGTCACTGACATGTGGGCACAGGCCCCACTAACAGCTAATTAGTGTTAATTTAACTCTGTTAATTAGCTGAGTCACTGATAGACAGGGCCCACCAGTCAGGTTTGACCTGGCCGACCCAGTTGACCCGCTGACCTCACACCTATGTCATGCTGACGCATTAATTCAATTACTTGTTTTATTTTTTTAATAGGAAATTCCAGAAAATAGCCAAAACTTCTAAAAATCATAGAAAATCAACCATAGCTCCAAATGCAAAGATTTATATATGAAAAATGATCATAAAAATTCAATCTATCCGTCTGTAATGGTTCCATGCATGACAAAACAATATAACCTTGATGTTTAAGCAATATAAGATGATGCACTAATAAGGCTAAGTTAAATGAGCTATCATTTGAATCTTTGATTCAAATGGGTTCATACCTTTCTGTTTTAGCTTGCGTTAGGCCAAGACACATTCATTTTGCCATGTCATAGCATGCATCATATTGTTGCATATTTCCATGTGTTGATTATGTTCGGTGTGTCTTTCGTGGTAGGTTCTGCCTCCGAGGATAACCCCGAGTATCCGTCTGAAGGGCAGTACCCTACTACCACTACAACAGGCAAGCAACCCACTGATCATTTTGATACAAACCCATGTTTTCGCTTCTGCTCTTGTTTACTGCATTAAGACAACGCGATTCAAACTGTTCTGTGCTACGGTCTTATCCTCTGCATGACCTGTCATTGCCACAGTAACTAGATGAAACCCACTAGCATGTGTAGGAGTTGATTGAGCCATGTATGTGATTCCAACCTTGCTATGCCTGCTATGCTTAGAGTTGTGTCAGGTCTGGTTCGTCTGGGTGATGGGCTCGAGTGAAAGGATTATGTCGGTAATGTGAGGGATGTGTTGAACATGACTTGGTAAAGGTATCGATGAGAGGCCATGTAGGAGTACATGGTGGGTTGTTTCATTGAGACCGTCCCTAAGAACTGAGATCTGTATGTGTGATTTTAAGAATCAGCTACTACCATGCATTGGGATCCTTAATTGACCCTCTCGGCTTATTAATCACCCTAGTACTCCGTCCAGGAGTTGCAAATAGTTTCTGGTGCTTGTAGGTTATGTGTTGGCGGCCGTGCGTAGTGCTGACCCTAGGGGTGGGCTATGTTGCGGTAGATACACCGTGGCCGTGTATGTCGGGCGCCCGTTTGGCGTCTCGGGACCCTATTCACATCGTTTGGGGATGTATGTGGAAACCTCGGCCGGACTCCCTGCGGATGGAACCTGGATAGGCGATGAACCTGGACTAGAGACTTGAGTGTTTAGGTAGGCCATGGCCGACACCCTCGTTGGGCTTCCGCTTGAAGGTTGCCAAGTACATGTCGTGTAAACGGCGGTAAGTGGTGAAAGCGTGTATGAAGAAGTACACCCCTGCAGGGTATAAAACTATTCGAATAGCCGCGTCCGCGGTAAAGGACTACTTGGTTGCCTATACAGTTCATAGACAAGTTAATGGTTACTACTAAAAGACTCAAGATAAGTGTGAGTACCGAGGATGGCCCTCTTGTAGGATGACGAGGGAGGATCCCAGGTGGAGTATTGTGTTGGTGAGTAGTGGACTCGTGTGTGAAAACTATTTTACTAGTGGAGTTCCGTAGGATAGCCTAGCCAAGAGCCAAAGCTGGCTTGCTGCAATAACCCCACCACCTTCTTGAGAATGAGCATGTATAGTAGGTTCTGTTGTAAGACTTGCTGAGTACCTTTGTACTCATGTTTGCTTAATTATTGTTTTCAGACGACAACACCGCCCCCTCTGATGGGTTCTACATAGACCTTGATGTCGACGAGTGACTAGCCACCCAGGTGGTGATCCTGGCCATGGAGGGCCCTATGTAGATAGACAGGCTTCGGAAGCCTTCTTGCTTTCTAGTGTCTGTACTCAGACTATTTACTTCTGCTTGTGCTTGTATGCTTGTATGACTTGAATGTCGGGTCATGTGACCCCTACCTGTATGAACTTGTTATGTATGGCTCTCTGGAGCCTTTAAATAAAGTACTTGAGTTGCAGAGTTTTGTTGTGATGCCATGTTGTATGTACTCATATCGGGCATATTGTGTGTATGATTGAAATGCTTGGTATGAGTGGGATCCGACAATCTAGTTGTTTATCCTTGGCAGCCTTTCTTATGGGGAAATGTAGTCTAGTGTTCCTCGAGCCATAGTAGTCCGCTACAGCCCGGTTCACCGGAGTCCTGCTAGCCCAGCACTACTGCTCAGGACACTTTACTGGCCGGCATGTGTTTCACTTTGTTCCTATGTCTGTCCCTTTGGGGAAATGTCACGCGGTGACATCCGGAGTCCTGCCTAGCCTGCTAAAGCCCGGGTTCCCTGGAGTCCTGTTAGCCCAGTGCTACAACGCGGATTCACTCGCTGATGACCGACATGCTCAATGTGATTCATGTATGCCTGTCTCCATAGGTCTGTGCCGCTTTGGGTTCACGACTAGCCATGTCGGCCTGGGTTCTCTGTCATATGGATGCTAGCGACACTATCATATATGTGAGCCAAAAGGCGCAAACGGTCCCGGGCCATGGTAAGGCGACACCCGTGGGATACCTTGCGTGAGGCCGCAATGTGATATGAGGTGTTACCAGCTAGATCGATGTGACTTGGAATTGGGGTCCTGACAGTTGTCCACGTACCCTCATAGACCGACAGCGGAAGCGTTAGCACAACGCGGTTGATGTAGTTGTAAGTCTTCACGATCCGACCGATCAAGTACCAAACGTATGGCACCTCCGAGTTCAGCACACGTTCAGCCCGATGACATCCCTCAAACTCTGATCCAGCCGAGTGTTGAGGGAGAGTTTCGTCAGCACAACGGCGTGGTCACGATGATGATGTTCTACCGATGCAGGGCTTTGCCTAAGCACTGCTACAGTATTATCGAGGTGGACTATGGTGGAGGGGGGCACCGCACACGGCTAAAAGATCAAACGATCAATTGTTGTGTCTATGGGGTGCCCCCTGCCCCCGTATATAAAGGAGCAAGGGGGGTGCGGCCGGCCTAGAGAGGGGCGCGCCAGGAGGAGTCGTACTCCTACCGGGAGTAGGACTCCCCCCTTTTCCTTGTTGGACTAGGAGAGAGGGGGGAAAGAGGTGGAGGAGAAGAAGGAAGGGGGGGCGCCGCCCCCCTCTCCTTGTCCTATTCGGACTAGGGGGGAGGGGCACGTCCCATGCCCTGGCGGCCTCTCCTCTCTTTCCACCAAGGCCCACTAAGGCCCATTAAGTCCCCGGGGGGATTTCGGTAACCTCCTAGTACTCCGGTAAAATCCCGATTTCACCAGGAACACTTCCGATATCCAAACATAGGCTTCCAATATATCAATCTTCATGTCTCGACCATTTCGAGACTCCTCGTCATGTCCGTGATCACATCCGGAACTCCGAACAACCTTCGGTACATCAAAACATATAAACTCATAATATAACTGTCGTCGAAACATTAAGAGTGCGGACCCTACGGGTTCGAGAACTATGTAGACATGACCGAGACACGTCTCCGGTCAATAACCAATAGCGGAACTTGGATGTTCATATTGGCTCCCACATATTCTATGAAGATCTTTATCGGTCAGACCGCATAACAACATATGTTGTTCCCTTTGTCATGGTATGTTACTTGCCCGAGATTCGATCGTCGGTATCTCAATACCTAGTTCAATCTCGTTACCGGCAAGTCTCTTTACTCGTTTCATAATACATTATCCCGCAACTAACTCATTAGTTGCAATGCTTGCAAGGCTTAAGTGATGTGCATTACGGAGAGGGCCCAGAGATACCTCTCCGACAATCTGAGTGACAAACCCTAATCTCTAAATACGCCAACCCAACAAGTACCTTTGGAGACACCTGTAGAGCACCTTTATAATCACCCAGACGTTTGGTAGCACACAAAGTGTTTCTCCGTGTGACGCCCCCGCTTTGACCGTACACTAATCATACACGCAAACGTGTACAATCAAGATCAGGGACTCATGGGAAGATATCACAACACAACTCTACAAATAAAATAAGTCATACAAGCATCATATTACAAGCCAGGGGCCTCGAGGGCTCGAATATAAGAGCTCGGTCATAGAAGAGTGAGAGGAAGCAACAATATCTGAGTACAGACATAAGTTAAACAAGTTTGCCTTAAGAAGGCTAGCACAAACTGGGATACAGATCGGAAGAGGCACATGCCTCCTACCTGGGCTCCTCCTAAACTACTCCTGGTCGTCGTCAGCGGGCTGCACGTAATAGTAGGCACCTCCCGAGTAGTAGTAGTCGTCGTTGACGGTGGCGTCTGGCTCCTGGGCTCCAACGTCTGGTCGTAGCAATCGAGTATAGGAAGGGGGAAAAGGGGGGAGAAAAGCAACCGTGAGTACTCATCAAAAGTACTCGCAAGCAAGGAGCTACACTACATATGGATGCATTGGTATCAAATGGTATAAGGGTATAATATGTGGACTGAACTGCAGAATGCCGGAATAATAGGGGGATAGATAGTCCTATCGAAGACTACGCTTCTGGTAACCTCCATCTTGTAGCAGGAGAGAGAGTAGCTGGTAAGTTCACCAAGTAGTATCGTGTAGCATAATCCTAACCGATGATCCTCCCCTCGTCGCCCTGTGAGAGAGCGATCACCGGTTGTATCTGGCACTCGGAAGGGTGTGTTTTATTAAGTATCCGGTTCTAGTTGTCATGAGGTCAAGGTACAACTCCGGGTCGTCCTTTTACCGAGGGACACGACTATTCGAATAGATCAACTTCCCTGCAGGGGTGCACCACATAACCCAACACGCTCGATCCCATTTGGATGGACACACTTTCCTGGGTCATGCCCAGCCTCGGAAGATCAACATGTCGCAGCCCTACCTAGGCACAACAGAGAGGTCAGCACGCCGGTCTAAATCCTATGGGGCAGGGGTCTAGGCCCATCGCCCATTGTACACCTGCACGTTGCGTACGCGGCCGGAGAGCGGACCTAGCAACCTCCATTACAAAGGAAGTTGCGTTACACGGTCCAACCCGGTGCGCGTCGCTCAGTCGCTGACGTCAAGAAGGCTTCGGCTGATACTACGATGTCGAGTGCCCATAACTGTCCCCGCGTAGATGGTTAGTGCATATAGGCCAGTAGCCAGACTCAGATCAAATACCAAGATCTCGTTAAGCGTGTTATTCTGAAGTAACCACGGACGCCGACCAGGACCAGGCCCACCTCTCTCCTAGGTGGTCTCAACCTGCCCTGTCGCTCCGCCACAAAGTAACCGTCGGGGGCCTTCGGGAACTCAGGCCCACCTCTACCGGGATGGAGCCACCTGCCCCTTCAGCCCCCAACATCGGAATCACTCGCGGGTACTCCTACGAGCCGACCCGACTTTAATCACCACAAGTATCATATATTATGTATAAGTATATACCCGTGACCACCTCCCAAGTGATCACGGCCCGATAGTATAGCATGGCAGACAGACAAGAATGTAGGGCCACTGATGGTAAACTAGCATCTTATACTAAGCATTTAGGATTGCGGGTAAGGTATCAACAACTGGAGCAACAATGACAGGCTATGCATCAGAATAGGATTAACGGAAAGCAGTAACATGCTACACTACTCTAATGCAAGCAGTATAGAGAAGAGTAGGCGATATCTGGTTATCAGGGGGGCTTGCCTGGTTGCTCTGGCAAGAGAGAGGGGTCGTCAACACCGTAGTCGTACTGGGTAGCAGCGGCGTCGGTCTCGATGTTTAGCAAGAGAAGAGGGGGAAGAAACAATGAATATAATGCAAACAAATGCATGACGATGCATGACATGACAAAGCTGATGCTAGGCGTGCCCTAACGCGGTACGAGGTGGTATCGGTGAAGGGGGAAAACATCCGGGAAAGTATTCCCGGTCTTTCACGTTTTCGGACAAATGAACCGGAGGGGGAAAGTTGCGTGTTTGCTATGCTAGGGATGCCTGGCGGACGAACGGGCTGTATATCCGGATTCATCTCGTCGTTCTGAGCAACTTTCATGTACAAAGTTTTTTGATTCGAGCTACTGTTAATTTTCTATGATTTTTCAAAGTTTTAATATTATTCTGAAATTATTTTTAATTCAAAAATAAATGCTAAATTGCTAGGCGCACCCAGCACAGTGTAAACAAAAATGTACCCAATGGCTGACAGGTGGGCCAGTGGGACCCAGTTGACCAGTCAACGTTTGACTGGTCAACAGGGGTGGGACCCCTGTCATTGACTGTTTTAGTTAATTAGGGTTTAGATTAATTAGTTAGGCTTCATTAGTTGTTTTAATTTAATTAAACAAAATTAATTAAGTTAATTAATCCTTTAATTAATTAATTTAATTAATAATTTTTTTAATCTTAATCTTTTTTTAAACCGTTCTAGGGTGGGCCCCCCTGTCATAGGCCCTGGGGGGCAGCACCCACTGGTGAATGGCCCAGAGGCCACTTCGGGTGCGGGCGACGGGCGCTGGGCGCCTGGTGCGGGCGCACCCGAGCGAGGCAAACCGGCGTGGGCGGGAGGCTCGCCGGAGCGTGGCCACGGCGAGCCGGCTGCGGACGGCGCCGGCGGAGGGCAGCGGGTCGGCGAGCAGCAGCGAAGCTGGGTGGCGGAGCTGG